>NC_090185.1:11809568-12084568 GCF_024679245.1 Pseudorasbora parva | reverse complement strand
TGGTCTTTCCCCGCCTTCCCAGTACGTGACAGTGGCCCAGCGCTTCTCACCCATTTTCCCTTGCAACTAATGTAACAACTCCTGTTTCTCACGCTTTGATGTTTCTTACAAGCAGCAGACCATGGTTTCTTGGTGCCCAGCTGAGGCCAGCTTATACTGCAGCTAAGGCCTAGTGAGGCCTACTAAGGCCTAATAAAAATGAATTTCTTCTACAGTATCAGTAGAAACCCTGGAGTAAATCATGATCGTGCTCCCCCCTCTCATATCCCCCTGAGACAAGAGATTTATGCATTTTATTTCTGGAAAAATTACTCCGGTGACGCAAATATCGTCGATTTACGTAAAGTTCTCCAAGAAGTCCTCGCTGCAGCCTGTAGCACGATGCCGTACTGGATCAGATCCAACACGTACTGGACGCGTATGCGCGGTGGTTTCATTCGCAATTCGATGTCGTCATATACGCAGTAGAGTTTTGGGGACATCATTGAATGTGCAGGAGAGTTTTGGGGACATCATTGAATGTGCAGTAGAGTTTTGGGGACATCATTGAATGCGCAGGAGAGTTTTGGGGACATCATTGAATGTGCAGTAGAGTTTTGGGGACATCATTGAATGCGCAGTAGAGTTTTGGGGACAACATTGAATGCGCAGTAGAGTTTTGGGGACATCATTGAATGCGCAGGAGAGTTTTGGGGACAACATTGAATGCGCAGGAGAGTTTTGGGGACATCATTGAATGCGCAGTAGAGTTTTGGGGACATCATTGAATGCACAGGAGAGTTTTGGGGACATCATTGAATGTGCAGGAGAGTTTTGGGGACATCATTGAATGTGCAGTAGAGTTTTGGGGACAACATTGAATGCGCAGGAGAGTTTTGGGGACATCATTGAATGCACAGGAGAGTTTTGGGGACATCATTGAATGCGCAGGAGAGTTTTGGGGACATCATTGAATGTGCAGTAGAGTTTTGGGGACAACATTGAATGCGCAGGAGAGTTTTGGGGACAACATTGAATGCGCAGGAGAGTTTTGGGGACATCATTGAATGCGCAGTAGAGTTTTGGGGACATCATTGAATGCACAGGAGAGTTTTGGGGACATCATTGAATGTGTAGTAGAGTTTTGGGGACAACATTGAATGCGCAGGAGAGTTTTGGGGACATCATTGAATGCGCAGGAGAGTTTTGGGGACATCATTGAATGCGCAGGAGAGTTTTGGGGACATCATTGAATGCACAGGAGAGTTTTGGGGACATCATTGAATGCACAGGAGAGTTTTGGGGACATCATTGAATGCACAGGAGAGTTTTGGGGACATCATTGAATGCACAGGAGAGTTTTGGGGACATCATTGAATGCACAGTAGAGTTTTGGGGACATCATTGAATGCGCAGGAGAGTTTTGGGGACATCATTGAATGCACAGGAGAGTTTTGGGGATATCATTGAATGCGCAGTAGAGTTTTGGGGACATCATTGAATGCACAGTAGAGTTTTGGGGACATCATTGAATGCACAGGAGAGTTTTGGGGACATCATTGAATGCACAGGAGAGTTTTGGGGACATCATTGAATGCACAGGAGAGTTTTGGGGACATCATTGAATGCACAGGAGAGTTTTGGGGACATCATTGAATGCACAGTAGAGTTTTGGGGACATCATTGAATGCGCAGGAGAGTTTTGGGGACATCATTGAATGCACAGGAGAGTTTTGGGGACATCATTGAATGCACAGGAGAGTTTTGGGGACATCATTGAATGCACAGGAGAGTTTTGGGGACATCATTGAATGCGCAGGAGAGTTTTGGGGACATCATTGAATGCGCAGGAGAGTTTTGGGGACATCATTGAATGCGCAGGAGAGTTTTGGGGACATCATTGAATGCACAGGAGAGTTTTGGGGACATCATTGAATGCACAGGAGAGTTTTTCAGGGACATCATTGAATGCACAGGAGAGTTTTGGGGACATCATTGAATGCACAGGAGAGTTTTGGGGACATCATTGAATGCACAGGAGAGTTTTGGGGACATCATTGAATGCACAGAAGAGTTTTGGGGACATCATTGAATGCACAGGAGAGTTTGCTGGATAGATAAATACTCAAACCGCTCACGCAAAATTAATGATTAATAACATGCTCACGCCATCAGGACACACGTTTAGCATTTTCCCTTGAATGTGTAGGCTACTGGTATTTTAAGTTCTTTACAGATCGTGTTGCATTGTACCTTGAGGATTAAAATACTGTTTTGCATGCATGTACAGCGAAACTAGGATAATTTAAGCATCACATTTTTGAAAAGATGATTTATTCATCAATATTACTTAATACTGTTTATCAGTACTACAACTACACAGTTTAGAACATCATCTATATACAATAATGATCATACATTAAGACTAGCACATACGCATTATAAATTAACCCAGAGATCGGTATGAATAATGTTACCATAACGATCCACCATCCAGTACGTATTGGATCTGATCCAGCTACGTCATCGTGCTACAGGCTGCAGCGAGGGGTGTCTCAAATGCTTGGCCAGACGCTTAAGACTACAGCCAGCAGAGGGAGCTATTTCTGCATGTTTTCAACTCGCGTGTGGGGATGGGGTCGCACTCACCGCTCAGCTCGGCTCAGGCATTCATGGAAACGGTGCGGCCGGCTTAGCAAAGTGAGTATTTTATCTTCTCAAGTTAATTTCTATGAAAGTTAATCTTCCAAAGGCATGAACTGAAAACGCGCCAGACTGAACACACGCTGTGAATCTATCCCGGGAGCGGTCGTGTTTACCTCAGCTCTCATCACGAGAGCTCATTCAGCTCATCACGATGTGTGTAAAACTCCTGCTGCGTTTGTGCTGACACTTCCTCAGCGGCTAAATCACAATATAGTGAACACACACGTTCAGTTTTTAATTGTAGTGTCTGTTCTCTAACTGAACTGATTTTATGAAGATGAACGCGGCCGTGGTGGGAAAGTAAAAGTGATCCAGTAGCGGTGGGTTTGGGAGTGGCCTCACAGGGCAGTGAAGCATTCTGGGAATTGTAGTCTTTCACCCCCATGAGACAAAAATACATATTCTGTCTTTTCTCAGTCTAGAAGGCAGCAAAATCAAAAATAATTTCACATTTCTACTACATTGATGACCCAGATTAAATACAGATTTATCTTCCCAGCGCTGAAGTACCTCTTTAACTTTTTGATCACATTAGCATGAGTAAGGCCCCATTTACACTGCATGGTTCAAGTGACCCAATTCCGATAATTTTTTTCCTCTCATGTGGCTCAGATCGGATGACATGTGAACATGTAAGCAGGAAAAAAACGCATGAATTCCGATATCCTCAGATCGGATTCAGGCCTCAATAGGCCTGCACGATATTGGAAAAAAATTACATTGCGGTATTTTTTCCCCCAACGATATATAATATTGCGATATTGAGAGCCATCAATCCAGGCTAAAGTGAATAATTACCATTCCGTGGTATTAATAAATTCACTAATAAGCAAGCTTCATTACAAGTGACAAAAAGAAATGTTGGAAAATATGTGCAAACATGAAACTAAACCCGCAGCAGGTGACCGTCTTAATGAGTGAGTCACTGAGTCGTTCATTCAAACGATTCATTTGAATGCTGAATCGTTCACACTTGTTGCTATGAGTGAGACGTGTTACGGGTCTGCTGTGAACGATTTTCACTGCTGAAATAGAACAAAAACACTAAATATTGCATCTAAAATGTAAGTGACGTTAAGTGAATGTTAGTGATTGTTAATTAGTTGTTTATGGAGCTGTCATATGAAATCAGTGTCATTTTCAGTCATGATGGTATTTAGGAAAACGCTCTAGTGTTGTGATTTCTCCTCGAGAGCCTGCACGAGCGTCAACAGCACGACCTTATTATCATCAGTTCATTATTTATTATCCACAATCGATCGCCACTTACACTAAATAAATGCACGAACATTCTTGCATTTTGGTGATTCGCTAGTTATTTTTTGTTTTAATCAGGCTCTTGTCCGTCAGTCAAGTAAAATCCTCTTTCACTTGTCCCTTCAAAACACCCACATGTCCTGGACAAGCGTTAATGTCTAGCCCTGCTTTGTATTCATCGTAAAGATGTGGTGCCGTTTTAAGTGATCAGACAAATTGGTGGTGTTTTCTTGTTTTGTGGCCACAAGACACTCCATGCAAAGTACCTATTTTTGTTCAACATCCTCCTTTATGTAGCCAAAATAGTCCCAAAAAGATGATTTCTGGTACGAACCTTTTTTTTTTCCTCTTCGGATCCTCTTCGTCGCGCATTTTATTAGCAGTGAATGTTTGGCCGTGAGCGGTAAGCAGCGGCACAGCGAACCAATCACTGTGCAGGCATGAGGAACGTGCATGTCACTCCAGCAACAAACTCGTGTTTACTGTGTCCTTCCTTAATACACCATGGGCTACTACCATAGACCATAAAAAATACTACTACCCTTCACACCGCATGTTCCGGCGATGTGACTATCGCACACGCACACATCGCGATGTCAATGTTAAAACAGGATATCATTCAGCCCTAGGCCTCACTCATATGTGGTAATAAATGCGATATGATTCTGATGCGTGCATTAGCGTCTGCCATGTAAGCGGTCAAATCGGATATTCCCCAGTAAATGAGTCGTACGTCGTTGGAAAAAGACGGAGGCGAATGACGTCAACTCAGGTGGACACAAACTGCGATCCAGTGTTGCCAAGTCTGTGGTTTTCATGCGGAATTGGGCTACTTTAACAGTTTTGAGATGCAATTGGGATTGTTGTGAAAACCTGGCAACCCTGTCAAGGGCTCTCGTCTTTTTCTCCGCCTTAAAGCCTAGTTCACACTGCCCGATTTTTGCCCCGATTTTGAGTCGCCGACAGGTTTTGTGATATCGCCGACAAATGCCCGAGATCACAGGCAAATCGGTGCTCGTGCACGCGAGTGACAATCACGCAGTATGAATTATCAAAGACGCGATCAGAGAGAATCGCCGACGAGTCGCCGACGCCGGTGAGATATTTGGCATGCTAAATATCTGGACCTGTCGGCGATTCAAACTCCTGCGGTGTGAACAGGGATCTGACTGAAAATTACATCGACAACCAATGAGAGAGTGAGATACAGGGCAGCAGGAGGTTCAGGGAGGAGTTATAGAGCAGAATTTCAGTATTTTAATAGATATATTTACAATTCTATCAAACAGAAACAAAGGCCAGACATTTGCACATCCAGCCACAGCAGCAGCACATTAAATAATTATTTATTTACCTCAAACTGTCTTTGCAGAACAAAATCCTGGCTCCCTCTGTCTCTCCAACAATTTCTTCCGCCATAATCTTTTTTTCTTTTTCTCCACAAATCAGCGCACATACAATTTGAAGCAAACTTTGTGCAGTTTATCATTTTTAATAACAATTCCAAGTCTCGCGCGAGAACTCCGGTCTGACGCACGTGTGATCTCGCGTTGTTTACTTGTCACATCGCACGTGTGTTTGGGAAACGTAGTTTGCGCACCGGAGAGCGAGAGAGTTGTTGGTGATTCTTCCTCTTGTTCAGTCATGCAGTGTGAACTCCTCTTTAGTCAAACCATCGTGCAGTGTGAACACAGCAGTGACTGAATGATACCCCAGATAGTCATGCAGTGTGAATAGAGCTGTGACCCGACGAGTTTGAAAATCGTGCAGTCTGAACTAGGCTTAAGAGAGAAATGTTTTGCCGACTTTAAAGATGTGTGGAACAGTGCAGACAGCAAAACATTTTGCAATCATTTAGTTTGCGTCCATTGCATATCGCGTGGTTTTACTTCCTTTCACAGGTTAAGAGCGTCTTGGGCTGTTTCGCCAGTGTAAAGTGTAAATGCAAATATCGGATACGGGTCCCTTTTGAAAAGATGATGTAAGCGGGTCGTCAAAAATGTGGATATAGTCACCAAATCGGAATTGTGCATCAAGACCTGCAGTGTAAATGCAGCCTAAGGGAAATATTTGGTGTGTTGCTTCCTGATTGATCTTTTTGATCCATTTTGTTTCTTTATAACAACCACCACTATTCAAAAGTTAGATTTAAAAAAAAAAGAAATTTCTTTCATTCAGCAAGGATGCATTAAATTGACCAAAAGTGTCAGTAAAAGACATGTTTAATTGTCACGGTCTGATTCAGGTAAAGAGCACAATCTAGCTAACATTTATAATGTATTTATGTCTGAAATATTGCACGTATATGTAACAAGCAAAGTATTTATCCCTGGTCCAGGTCAGGGTGTAACAGAAAACACTCAACACTTCAACTCTACATTTTTATTTTATTCCATGTTCTCTGTTATTTTCATTTTAGAAACATTTTTTATTAGAAATAAATGTCAGAAGCCATCTCTTCAGGAGTGAGATAATGTCAAAACAAAACTAAAGATATCAAACATACAATAAACCACCCTATCTCCTTATCTAAGCCCCAAAACAGGAGAACACATGATGGCCTTTTAGCCTATAATAAAAGGCACTCACCCCCTCTGCTTCTCAAATGATCAAGAGGTTTACAGAAGAGGATCAATAGGATTCATACAGGGATGAGAATAGTTGTGAACAGCACGGACTCTGTTAACACAAAGAAGAGCACAGACATCACCATCTGTCACACTCTCACTGCAATGCCACTATCACACATCACAACAACAAGCGGTTCAGAAAAAATTAAAATAATAATTATTTATATATATATATATATATATATATATATATATATATATATATATATATATATATATATATATAATTATTATTTTTATTTTTTTCTGAACCGCTTGTTGTATGTATGTATATATATATATATATATATACACACACACACACACACACACACACACACACACACACACACACACACACACACACACACACACACACACACACACACACACACACACACACACACACACACACACACACACACACACACACACACACACACACACACACACACACACACACACACACACACACACACACACACAGAGAGAGAGAGAGAGAGATCCCTCCAGAGGAACTCCAGGAATTTATAGTCCGGGTCTCTTCTCTCGTCCAACCACCAACCGTCTCACATTACATCCAGAAAAAATCCTAAAAGAGAAAGAGAGAGAGAAAACAGCAGGAGTAACATTATCATAATGCACTTTAAATCAGGGCTTTTCAAACTTTTAGATGCCACAGACCCCCAAATATGAACATCCTCTTGTGTGGGACCCCATCCTGAAATTTAAAGGACATCTGTCTTTTATAAACACCTAATTAATACACTAAAAATATTAATATGTCAAACATTAGTTTCTATTAAAGCCGCACTTGGCTACTTTTGCTCTCTGGGTCCCCCTACAGTTTGGAAAAAATAATGTCCTCAACTACTGTCGTAAGAGCTGTCATCCTACAACAGGGGATGCCATCGCGCGTGCATTTGTTGACATGACAACCCTGATAGCCCTGAACTAGTGATGAGCGGGTCGTCTCATAACCCGCGGACCCCGTATGTCTATTTAATGGTCGCGGGTGCGCGGCGGGTTGTAAAAATATATACAGTGGTGCGGTGCGGGCCAAATAACTTCATAAAAGCGGCCCGCGGGTTGGTGCAGCACTAACAGTTCCCCTGAACACTGCAAGAGGAGTTCACATGCAGGTGTTCTTCTGGCGGCGCGTGTGAAATGTCTTCATCAGGTACAGTCAGTGGCATGTTTCAGCATGTCATATGAATATAATTTCATGGGTTTTATTTTTTTCAAACGCCAAATAATCACGATGCTCACGTTTACAAGCCAGCGTCATTATAGTAGTCTATTGGTTAGCGTTTTACAGAATCTATGATACTTCAGTTCAATTTTTGAGTGGTAGCTCACCGTAACAAGCAGGACAGCATCGGTCGGGCTCGCCTCCTTCAGCTCACGCCGACGAGCAAACGCTGGTCACATGTTGATCCTCGTCCTGCCTTTAATCCCATCACTTTTTCGTTTCCTCTTATTGCTTTCCTACAACAAAACCTTTTCATTCTTATTTGTCTCTGCTGCTTCGGACATGACTATATTATCCGACGAACAAAGTTGGGCTCGCACGTCCGAATGTAAGGAAGTGTGTGTGTTGGTGGAAGTGACGTATATGCCGTAAAGCAGTCGAATTTTGTAGTTCTTTTTGTTCTCGGGTTACTACCCGAAACCCGAAGTTTAAAAGTACGATTAAAAACGATACAGACCCCATCAGGCTATGGCAGACGTGTCAGTCAACCTATTGTAAGTCGATTTATCATCACAAGAGTCTTAAAAAATATATTATGAAGGTTGAAAAGTTACCTAGTGCTGCTTTAAGTTACATTATTATATGTCCTGTCTACAAACTATAATAATATACTGTACTGTTAAATGTGTCTTTTATTTTTTTATTTTAATGTAATTTGAGTGTGTGAAATAAATCAATGATTAAATGTTAAATTCAAAAAATAAAATTAATACACTAGATTTAAATTAATGAATAAAAATGTGATGTGTGTGTGTGTGTGTATAAAATGGTATTTCTCAAAGTTTTGCACCTTTATTTAAGCTAATTTAAATTTTAAAACTTATTTAAATTTTATTTATTTATATTTTTAGTTTCACATATTTTAATCTAATATATTTATTTAATTTCATTTACTTATTTTACTTATTTTTTACTTACTTGCATTTACTTATTTTATCTATTTTTTTTCTAGACTTTTAAGCAAATCAAATTTTTTTAAATTAAATTTTTTATCAATGTTCATTTAATATTTAATACTTTATTTATTTGAATCTTATTTGAGTCTTTATTGAATCTTTATTCTCTAGACTTTTCCTCAGACCCCGTCACTCCTCTGCGGACCCCAGTTTGAAAACCCCAGCTGTATATAATACATTACAAGTGATATCAGGGGCCGTATTCACTAAACATCTTAAGGCTAAAAGTAGCTCCTAACTTACCGATTAAGGAGAAATTCTTAAAAATTATAGGCGTGTCAGTCGTAATTTTAGGACTCCTAAATATTTTCTCTAATAGTTTTTCACAAAGCATTTTAGCACTAAAACCAGCTCCTAAATCTGTGAAAGGCTAGGAGTACTCAAGAGGACTCTTAAGTCACAGACCAAATCACAAACAATCCTAATGGATGATGCAAACCTTTCACATCGATTCCTTCTACTCACTGTCTATCATAACCAAATACTAAAATAATAAATATTATTTATTTATTTATTCATTCATTTATTTATTTAATAAATAAATAAGAAGTAATGTCTACTATTAGATTTACATTTTATTTTATTTCCTTATGTTTGTGACTAGTCTAACAGTCAGAGCTACAATTGGGACTGTTGCTGATTGCTGGCAGCCACTGAGAGGTCGTTGTTCGTCGTTTCGCCGTTTTCAACCGCTTCTTTAATGTTTACGTTTGAATTGCTGCGGTTGGTTTCTGGTTTGGAGGACATTTGATGTTTCTCGCCGCGGGTGCTCACTGGTGGTCTCCCTTGGGCTTGGGCTGCATGGTGGCTGAGGTTTGCACCGGGCTAGCGTCATCCGGGCTCTCGTCGTCGGCGTCCGGCATGATGTTGGGATGTTCTGCTTCTCGGCTGCGCCGCTGTTCCGTCCTGCATTGCGACCGTGGAGCGACTTGGACATCTGCGCCGGCCTCGGTGTGTCCACAGAAGTGCCCGGAGGAATGTTCTGCCTCCTGCATGGTGCTGCAGCGATCCCCATCGTTTGAATCATCATGAAGAAGACCCATCATCTGGTCTTCAGCTGTCGTGCCTCGGCGATGTCATCGGGACACTGCCGCTGGGAGAAATCTGAAACATGGAGTGGACCACAGTGTGCTGCGGAGCTAACAGTGTGCTGCGGAGCTAACAGAGACTTCCACCATCAGCTGTTTTCTGTCCACCATCAGCTCTGTTTCTGTTCACCATCAGCTCTGTTTCTGTTCACCATCAGCTCTGTTTCTGTTCTGTTTTCTGTGTTGGTTGATTGTTTGTAGTATTCTATATTTTTACTTGTTATTCATTTTTTGTTGTTATCCCCCCCCCCCCCCCTTGTTGCACTTTGAGATTCTTCGGAATGAAAAGTGCATTATAAATAAAATCTATTATTACTTCTTATTTATGGTCACTGTGGTCATAGTTAGTCAGCGTGATGACATCATCCATAGCAGTCACCCCTGCCCCTTCTCTTAGCTTAAGACTTCTCTCTGTTCCTTAGGAAAAGTTTCTCTCAGAAGCTTTGGGAATAGATTTAAAGAGAAAACTTTTACTGCTATTTAGGAGAGCTCTCAGTGCTAAGATAAAGTTTTCTGAATATGGCCCCAGCTCTGCAGTTGTTCATTAATACCTCCTGTAGTGATGTTGGACAGTGAGGATGGTGTCACATCAAAGGAAACAGTCATCAGTGTCCATGTGTAGAGAGCCTTTACTGTCAGAAATACTGTAGAAACAGAAATACTGTGATATATTAGTGCAATCTTAATGTTGATCTGTAATTTACAGCTTTGTCCCCGTTATGATGAAATCACAGGACCGGATACCAGTTGCCATGTCAAAAAGCTCTTTTATTGTCATATGTATCAGGCATAGGAGAGAAACTTGTTGTCGTCATGCCAGCTGCATGTTTCCCTGTTTCCGTTTCTGTTTCTCTGGGGCAGTGCATTTACAGTGAGCATTATATACCACTGACAAAAGGATTTAATATTCCTTACAAGGTAGCAAAACTTGCATCCTATGGTTAAAATAGAATGTATACTTCATGCATACACATGTGTTCCATCAGTCAATGATACGTCTAATGCCACGTGTTATATGTATGCATTCCTGTATGGGCAAAATTATCTCTTCCTCCCCTGTGTCTGCCATATGATTCCAATGTATGTTCATGCAGTATATACATAACTCTCTCATGCATTTAAACTTCACAAACACATTATACATCAATTTATGAATAAAATAATATTAAAATGATAAAATATCCATTTATGAATAAAATAATATTAAAATAAAATATCCATTTATGAATGAAATGATATTAAAATAATAAAATAATATTCAAATAATAAATTTCCAGTCTACATTAATAACTGTTTATAGTATATATAGTAAACTATAGACCTGATTGAATTTTTTTATAAAGGTTTGGTTCTTTTCATGTCAACCATACTGTTGAAAGTCAGGTTTGGTTTCCCTTGGTTTTTCCCTTTTATTAACATTAACCTATGAAACCTATTAACCTATGAATATTAACATAACCTATTAACCTACGAATATTAACATAACCTATTAACCTATGAAACTAATTGTTTATTGTTAGTTTATGCTAAATTGAACATGTGCAGACTTTTTTTTTTAAAAGCATCCATGTGATGAACTGATTATTAGATGTGATGAGCAATCTCACAGTATCTTCATTTGCTCACTCGAAATCTCCTCATTTCTCTGTTTCTATGTGCTGCTGCTGCTGTGACATGAAGCGGAGTCATTGTCAGTGGAGGAGGGAAGATCTGTTACTCTACACACTGATGTTCCTGAAGTACAGACAGATGATCAGATCGAGTGGAGATTTGGAAATGAAAGAACACTCATCGCTGAAATCAAACGAGGGATCAGTAAGATATATGAGGATGTTCCTGATGGGAGATTCAGAGGCAGACTAAAGCTGGACAAGAAGACCGGATCTCTCACCATCACAGACACTGAAATGAAACATGATGGAGTTTATGAACTAAAGATCAAATCCAGCAGTGGGGTTTCAGACAAGAAATTCACTGTTACTGTCAGAGGTGAGTAACTCCAGTCAATGTTATAATGATCACAGTTCTTACACAGTAATTATTATTATCCGTATCGTTTTGTTGTCTGTTATTGTGTTTTTATAAACTTTATACTTTTTAAGAAATTTAAGATTAAAGTTTTTAAAATCTCCTATTACAGTGGTTCTTTATCCTGGTCCTCGGGACGTCCTGTTCTGCACACTTTGCATGTCTTCCTCATTTTACACAACCGGTTCAGTTTTAAAAATACTGACAGCAAGGCATGTTTGTCAGTTACTTTTATTTTCTGTTTTTGCTCCGCCAATGAAAACGGAGGTTCCAATGAAGCCTCAGCAGTTGAGCGTCTCCAAAACACAGACAGTAGTGGTCTTTCATTCCTGATAAATCATTGTTTATGAAGGATTCAATGGAGTTATTTATTTAACGTCTCGTTCGTGAAGAACGCTACTTTTCCCCCCTGAATCAATTAGTGTTTTGAACAAAGTAGTTGAATAAATGATTGAATGTCTCACTCAATGGTTGTTTACATGCACAACTTTTGTTTCAGTTTCATTTACATATCATTTAGCAGACGCTTTTATCCAAAGGGACTTAAAAAGGGGGAGAACAATAGAAGCAACGACCTGCAAGGGTTGTAAGAAGTCTCAGTTAATCAAGCACAATACACAATTTTTTTTTTTTTTTTCAAACAAACAGAAGATTTAATTGGATAGTTAAGTGCTAGTCTTTATTGGTCAGGTGCAATTGGAAGAGATGTGTCTTAAGATGTTTTTTAAAAATTGCTACAGCACGAATTGAGATCGTCAGGTCATTCCACCAGGTGGGAATGTCCAGGTAAATGTCCCTGAGAGGGATTTCATGCCTCTTTGGGATGGAACCACAGTTAGACTGAATTTATTCTGATTGATGAATCTGAACGTAGTGTTTATATGAACAGTGATTCCTGAAAGGCTTTCTGCAAAAACCCAAACTGCTACAGAAACGACTTTCGACTTTGAGGAACTTAATAGAAATGTAGTGGAGAAAAAAGTATATTTGTCTTTCAAATGTAGTGAAGTAAAAGTCAAAGAGAAAAAATAATACTCAAGTAAAGTACAGAAAATGTACTTAAGTACAGTACTCGAGTAAATGTACTTGGTTACCACCAGGGTCCTGCTATACTCATTACAGTGATACTGTGAGACAGGAAGATGAAGTTTTGAGTCTTTGCACATTTCAAACTGATAAAACATCATCTGAATTATCTTTATGTAGTCATTTCACACTCTGATGTTCTACACACGCTTGACCTAATGCAACATTTCTGTGTGTTTCTCTGTCTGTATGTGCTGCTGTCACTCATGAAGAGAGGGAGATACCAGTGAAGGAGGGAGACTCACTCACTCTAAACACTGAGACTGAAATACAGAAAGATGATCTGATCCTGTGGCGGTTTGAAGAGAATCTCATAGCTCAAATCAAAGAAGGGAAGAGAGAGACGTTTGATGATGTTCTTGATGGGAGATTCAGAGGCAGACTGACGCTGGATGAGAAGACTGGATCTCTGACCATCACAGACATGAGAGATGGAGAATCTGGTCTTTATAAACTACAGATCATCAGCAGCAGAGGAAACACAGACAGGAGTTTCTCTGTTACTGTCTGGGGTAAGTAGTTGTCTTTCAGTTTATTTTTTAAATATAGATGAGGTGAAAAGTGATGATCCACTTATGTAGTTACAAACGAAGCCTGAATAATGTACCTACACAGATAAATATTGTATTTATGTTAGAACTTGTTCTGAAGTATTGAAGTTATTAGTGTTACATTCTTTATGTAATTGTCACCGGCAGTTTATTTTTTGTGATACTCTTGACTCATGTATGTACATACAGGGGTGCGGTAAGAGGGGTGCTGCCCTGTTTTCACAGGATTGTCATATACTCAAAAAATCCTATTTTTATCCTTGTTGTATTATGTAGACATTTACATTTATTAATTTATCTAAAGCGACTTTTGAGGAATAAAGGAAGTGATTCATCGTGAAGAGGCGAATAAACAGCTAAGTTAGAATATGAAGCGAGTAAGGAAAGTGAAAGCGTAGACCTTTTCTTTTTCTTTTTTTAATGTTTAAACACTGACGGAGATGGGGCGTGCTGGATTTACAACCTAATCATCCACTTCTCCTGATATATGTGACATTTTTCTGATTGTGTAATATAATTTGGTGTGTATGAAACCTAAAATAAACATTAAAAGACACTGAGCTCAGTCAGTCTCTCACTTACTCAGTCTCTGGCTCCGCGCCAGTCAACGCGCTAAAGCAGATTAACATTTTTGAATTTGGGAGGTGATTTTTGAGTTTGGCATTCTAATCATATATGTGATCGTACACTGCAGGGACCATTTTCCTCTGTGAAAATGTGCAGCACAGAGAGCGAGATTTAAATTTGAACCATTGATCCCTAACTTCCCTAGGAAGACTGAACAAAGTGGACCTGCAATCCGGGTGAAAATAACAGCTTTTCATCGGCAATGCTAATGGCCTCGTCCCGCTTATTTAAAGGGGGGGTGAAACACTCAGTTTCAGTCAGTGTCATGTCAATCTTGAGTACCTATAGAGTAGCATTGCATCCTGCATATCTCCGAAAAGTCTTTATTTTTTTAATAATTATATAAGAAAGATGCGCTGTTCCGAGTCTTTCCGAAAAAAGCCGAGCGGGTGGGGGCGTATCGTGTGAGCGGAGCTAAATAATGACGTGTGCTCGCTGCTGCTATTGTGTTGAGTCGAGTGCGTCGTAAAGCTGTGTCATCCCTAACAGCGGGAAAAAAACTTTATTCAAAATAAAAATATGGCTTTTAATCAGATACAGCCATACATCTATGATCCGGAATCAGACCCAGAGGCTGCAGTTGAACAGGAGCAGCAGCAAAAACGACTAGAGCAGGACGTCTCTATGTGGTACAAGTTATACACTAACTATATAATATGCTTAGCGGCTTGTGTTATTTACATATTTATACTTGAATTATATCGTCGTATTTTTGTCTTTGAAGGTGTACATGTGAGAAGTGCAGTTGTGCACGTGTGTGTGTGTGTGTTTATGCGTGGTTTGTGTAGACAGTAAGCGGACTGGTTTTGCACGGCAGGCTAAGTTAGTGTTTACATAGATAGACACTGAATAGGAGCGCATTTAAATGAAGAAGCGCGCTTATTTAGTTCAACATATTTCCCCCGTCTTTGTGTATTGTTGTTTGGAGTGCTTTTACAATACACAAACATAAAGTTACACATATAGTGGCCAGCTAAACAAATGTACACGCACTACACATCGCATGCTCCATTGATCAATTAACTATACGTGATCATTTTTGGGCTACTTGATGAGCATTGGCAAAAACACAGACATTTGAAGCAGTCTCACTCACCGCCTGCGGTTCTAACGTTTGGGACCTTTATCGTTGGGACTGCTCCATCCTTCAGCATTAGGCGATCGGGAAAATCCGGCGTCGAGCTGGGCCTTGTTTATGAAACAGTCGGCACCGAAATGCAGCGAACAGATATAAACATTCGCGCAACTCAGTTGCTGATCCGGAAAAGCAAATTCCATCCACTGTTGCCTTAACGCGGGGTTTTTGGGGAATCTGTGCAGGACTGTCTTGGTCTGGCAACCAAAAACGCACTTTTTTGATGTCATTGTTAATTGTGCACATCACCTGCGCAGCGCAGCCTACGAGCCAGCGCTTTGATGGGCGTAGCCTGTTACTTTCGCTCTCTCCCTCTCCCTCTCTCACGCTCTTCCGGTAGAATTGTCCATAAGGCCCATACAAGGAAATTCCGCCCCCATTAACGTCAAAGGGGACGCATGATCGCAAAAAACTTGCCGAAACGAGAAACGAATATTTTAGTTTAGTTTTCGTTTTTTCGAACTAGAGCTTAGATCAGTTCAAAAAAATCAAAACCGACCCAACCCAAGCCAATGCACCCGAGAGACCGCGGCCCTGCCCGACACATTAATTGTAATTATGAGCCCGAGCCCCATTTAAACCCGACCATTTTTGAATACATGGACGTTCGGTCGAGAACGAGCCTGTAATGACTAATGAGCGGAGCGGAGTTGGTGTGATCAGCTCAATAATCCGCAGGCGCTCGCTCATGAACCCGCCGGTAAAATGATGTTCGTTCAAATCCAGCTCAGACATGACATAAATCTGTAGCTTACTATACTTGTTGTAGCCATTAGACAATGTTTTTAAATTATGTTTAAATATTATAGCCTAATATTATTTTTTAATTTAATCTGATTAGGCTATAAGTGCAAAGATGCGAGTGGGTCAGAAATGATTTTGGTGGTTATATTCAGTTTAATATTAAGTTTTGTTTTGTAAAAAGCCTTTCTTTCGTTTTGTACAAATTGTATCTTAATTTTAATAAAGGTTTCTTCGGCCAATTGCATGTATTTCATTAAGAAGCAAATAGGTAGCCTGGACTATGAGGTCGCGGAAGCGATCGCTTTCAATGATCATGAACTGGAGCGCGTCTCAAAGAAACGGAAACTCAGCAGGCTTGCCTCACAGACATGAGGAATATGTAGCCTAATATGTGTAGAAATGAAAAGATTTAAATAAGCAGATAGTGCAGTGTTCAGAACTCACGGTAAACAACCAGCTTGATACAGATGATCACGGCGATGGGCATGAGCGGGATGGTAAATTTTAAGGGATTTTTTTTTTTTTACCTCATACTAAATATGTTCGGGTGAAAGCACGTTTTAGACAGGTAGCACTTATTCACACACGAACTAATCGTTCTCTCTAATGCATTCAAAAACATCTTGTAGTGCTACCTGCATACAGTTATCAGTAGCCAGTAGGTAGCCTATAGCCTACAGTTATTATATTCTATGATTTTGAATGAGCAGAAATCTGTATTGATCCGTAGATAAAATAACTGATGAAAATGTTCATCTTTCCAAACATACAAACAAATTTGCACTGCAAAAAGCATCAATGATATTTAACTTTCGATAAAGCCAGTTTAGCATAGTTGGGGGAAAATGCACACAAATGTTCCAATAAACCACGTTGAAACATAGGCTCTTAATCTCCTATTGTTTATTTTTTTAAATAATTTTTTTCAGTTAATGCAGGTTCCCTGCTAACACACGACGTAAGTTACGTAATTTAAGCCATCCTTAAAAATATTTTGGTTTGCAGTAACAGTAAATTTTTTTTTAAAAAGGGTCGGTAGGTAGGTCTATATTTTTTTTCCTCAAATTTTAATACAAAAAAAAAAGTAAATTTTTGGTGATGGTGATTACGTAGGTATGAATTTAAACAAATTGGCATATCGTGACATCACTGACTGGGTCTTCAAGCCGTGCCTTCGGGCGTGTAGGCTAATTGCAGGCTATATAGACAACAAACAAATTGAAATATTTGTCAAAAACATGTTTATTGCATAAATTTCAGGTGCATTCTTTAAGAAAAGGGTCCAACCACCAGCTAGCTGTCATTGACTCAAAGCTGTCAACCCTCCCTTTTTTTCCGGGTTTCTCACGTATTTTAGCTCTTTTCCCACTGTCTTCCCGTTTTAGTATTTTCCCATGATATGTTTCTTATTTTTACGCTCGATTGTGTTAACTCAGAACACGCAACTATCTGTGTCTCTGAAGTGGCTTGCACTTCTTGCCAGACCAACGCATCTGGTGATATAGACTAGTGCATTTGAATATTAAAAAGCAAAAAGTAGTTTTTATGAATTCAATTAATTAAGTAGCTATAACCAGCTATTCAATCAAGAGCAGTGAGTGAGTCCTTATCTTTTGTTTGACAGACAGCAGTAAAGGCTACTGCCCCTTTAAGACCTAATACAGAGATATGCATCGTCTTTCTCAACTGTATAAAGTTCTCTTAAGGCATATACAGACTGTCTGATGGATACTCATCAAGATCGACATGTTGACATACTTTTTGTGTGAGGTTATCCGTTCAAACGCAAGACTTGAAAGAACTCAATATTTGCGCGCTGAGAGACGTGCGCGCGCTGCGCACAGAGACAGATCTTCTCACTGCAGAGGTTCTCATTCGCGTCTTCTGGCGAATATACTGAGTGATGATGGCGAAAATGACTGGTCATACGGCAGCACTCGCATGCATTGAACACAGGTTACAAAGATAGACCGTTTTGCCCACGTTTTCTTTTATTATCGCTGTTGTAGTGCACGTGTATCCATCGACAGAACCATACATAAAGCATTATTTTTCAAGTTACTACCAGTGCCGCCGCTCCCACCACGCGCTGGGGTCGAACAGAACACACGCTACCCATAGCAACGCGTTATGACAACGACATTTCAGACTGACAGAGACAAGATAAACGACTTTTCCGCCATTTGTTACTGTTTTGTACACGTTGTTATATTAATTATAATTCAAAATCTGTTTTATTCGCCACAATACAGTAATGATAAATGTTGAGAGGGGCACTTTTGATTCATTTTCAAAAAGGACAGGGGCTCAAAGCCCTCCCCTCTGCAGTGCACTTGCCTGGTGTGTGTAACGTGTCCATGGTCCTGACTCCTGTCACACAATGCGGCGAAATCTCCGACAGGGCTTTAAAAGTCTAACGTTACAGTGAATGAGAGGATGAGCCGAGCCGAAACGAACGCACAGGCCATAGTGTGACATCCGTTAACCATAGTGTAAACATAGATGACGTCACAGGTTTTTCTATAAAAGAAAGAACGTAGCCTTCGTTTGTATGGCCCAGGCAATTTATACATTTATAATACTTACTAAAATA
The DNA here is from genome assembly GCF_024679245.1 of Pseudorasbora parva. Lineage (NCBI taxonomy): Eukaryota > Metazoa > Chordata > Actinopteri > Cypriniformes > Gobionidae > Pseudorasbora > Pseudorasbora parva. The sequence continues at coordinate 12,065,957 of NC_090185.1, read as the reverse complement.
TAATTCATATTATTTTATTACTGTTGTATTAGTTGTTTGAAAAGTAAAAAAAGAAATTGGTCGGTCTTAAAGCCAATTTACAACCGGCAAGTCGGTCGGACTAAAAAGGAAAAAAAATTAAAAATTGAGTCGGCCCTAAATTGACAGGGTCGGTCGGGTTACGGCAAACAAGAATATTTTTAAAGGGGGGGTGAAATGCTGTTTCATGCATACTGATCTTTTTACACTGTTAAAGACTTGGAATCCCATACTAAACATAGACAAAGTTTCAAAAGTTAAGGTGGACGTTTGATGGGAGTATTTCTTTGTCAAAAATACTACTTCCGGTTAGTCATAAGTTTCGGCAAGTTTTTTGAGATCATGCGTCCCCTTTGACGTTAATGGGGGCGAAATTTCCTTGTATGGGCCTTACGGACAATTCTACCGGAAGCGCGTGAGAGAGGGAGAGGGAGAGAGCGAAAGTAACAGGCTACGCCCATCAAAGCGCTGACTCGTAGGATGCTGCACAGGTGATGTGCACATAACAATGTCACCAAAAAAGTGCGTTTTTGGTTGCCAGACCAAGACAGTCCTGCACAGATTCCCCAAAACCCCCGCGTTAAGGCAACAGTGGATGTAATTTGCTTTTCCGGATCAGCAACTGAGTTGCGCGAATGTTTATATCTGTTCGCTGCATTTCGGTGCCGACTGTTTCATAAACAAGGCCCAGCTCGACGCCGGATTTTCCCGATCGCCTAATGCTGAAGGATGGAGCAGTCCCAACGTTAGAACCGCGGGCGGTGAGTGAGACTGCTTCAAATGTCTGTGTTTTTGCCTATGCTCATCAAGTAGCCCAAAAATGATCACGTATAGTTAATTGATCAATGGAGCATGCGATGTGTAGTGCGTGTACATTTGTTTAGCTGGCCACTATATGTGTAACTTTATGTTTGTGTATTGTAAAAGCACTCCAAACAACAATACACAAAGAGTGGGGAAATATGTTGAACTAAATAAGCACGCTTCTTCATTCAAATGCGCTACTATTCCGTGTCTATCTATGTAAACACTAACTTAACCTGCCGTGCAAAACCAGTCCGCTTACTAACGTTACAATTGTCTACACAAACCACGCGTAAACACACAAACACACGTGCACAACTGCACTTCCCACATGTACACCTTCAAAGACAAAAATACGACGATATAATTCAAGTATAAATATGTAAATAACACAAGCCGCTAAGCATATTATATAGTTAGTGTATAACTTGTACCACATAGAGACGTCCTGCTCTAGTCGTTTTTGCTGCTGCTCCTGTTCAACTGCAGCCTCTGGGTCTGATTCCGGATCATAGATGTATGGCTGTATCTGATTAAAAGCCATATTTTTATTTTGAATAAAGTTTTTTTCCCGCTGTTAGGGATGACACAGCTTTACGACGCACTCGACTCAACACAATAGCAGCAGCGAGCACACGTCATTATTTAGCTCCGCTCACACGACACGCCCCCACCCGCTCGGCTTTTTTCGGAAAGACTCGGAACAGCGCATCTTTCTTATATAATTATTAAAAAAATAAAGACTTTTCGGAGATATGCAGGATGCAATGCTACTCTATAGGTACTCAAGATTGACATGACACTGACTGAAACTGAGTGTTTCACCCCCCCTTTAAGGATGGCCTTATTCATACTTTTTGGTAATTTCATGATTTACCAACTGACAACGTAGTCTCAACGTTGCATGCCTGTAATTTCCTTACCATAAAATTACCTTCTCACAACGTTGTCAGTACGATCTCTGAACGTCAGAATATTACCAACAACGTTCCAGATACGTACTCTACACGTAATATTTAGGTAATTTTATGACTGACTGACAACGTAACTACAACGTTGCATGCCTGTAATTTTCTTACCATAAAATTACCTTCTCACAACGTTGTCAGTACGATCTCTGAACGTCAGAATATTACCAACAATGTTCCAGATACATACTCTACACGTAATATTTTGGTAATTCCATGACTTACTGGCAACGTGAATGCAACGTCACCTGCTCGTAATTTCATTACCATCAAGGATGTTCTGATTGTCAGAATTTGCTATTTAAAATGTGTAATTAAATGTCAGACAAGATTAAAATTCCCCTTAAGATTATTGTTTATTTTAAACAATTAAGAACACGGACGATCTTTTTATATATAAAATAAAAGTGACGTGTCACGTGACACGATGCGCGCCTCCACAACTGAAGAGTGTGTGCGCGCCGTAGGCAATGTTATCAACAGCAGTTAATTTTTCTGGAGTGTTAAACTTTTTATTGCATAATATTTCATAAAAAACGTTGGAATAATGACAGATATGGCCTCTCTACATCTAATTTAACAGTAGTAGAGACTGAACGAGAACGCGCTCGCCTGGTGGCAGTTGGGAGTTGCCATGGCAACCATAAACACACAACAAACAGCTAGAGAGGACCAGAAGAGGACAGCGTCGACATTTCGCTCTCGTTTTATCGCCAGTTTTCTAAAAAAAAAAAAAATGTTCAACGGTGTCAGATTGGTTAAGTAATATTACTACTTTAAGTATTTATGTTAATATTTATACCTATTGTTACATATTTATGTGGTATTTTTCCTGAATCATTTGAAATGTCAACTAGCAAACGGTAACTTACGCTAGCACAGCATATTTTATGTTTAACATTATAACGCCGAGCATCTTGAATGCTTTTATTCATGTTCTGCTGTATCTCCGATGTTTTTGTTAAATAATTTGGGTGTTTTATTCTTCGTTTTTGTGTGTTTTTCAAAATAAATGAACTGAATGAACTAAAGTCACATTGAGTCTGCATTCGTCATTCACATTCATTGAAATAGCCTTTAAATTAGTTTGGGCAAATGAGGACATAAACTACAGCATGTCCGCCTATTGAAAAATGAATAATTATAAAAATTACCAACTGATTACCAACACACAACTAATAGATCCATGACATTGCCACAACGTTGCAGTTACTAACTGGCAACGTTACAATGTTACGTTGTGACAACGTATCTGGGAATTTCACTTTTCCAGTTGCCACAACGTAACTAGTTACGTCACCACGACGAAAGTTTAGTCAGCAGATTACGTTGCAGTTACGTAACAGCCACGTATTTGTGTTAGCTGGGTTATAGACGGTTTCAACGGTAACAACATAAACAAACGCTACTGCGCATGCGCGCTTTTGTGGCCCAAACTTAACTTCCGGTAGACATCAATAACACCAGAGGATGCGTTATCTTTCTTAAGCGTTAGCATCTTTACTTTTGATTGTGCACCATTATCTTAATTTATAGATTTTTTTTTTGTTTCAGCATGTTTATTATAAATAATCTCCCATTTATGTCTTTAATATAGAGTGGGAAAACGCCCCACTTAAAGGGTAGGTCACCCAAAACTGAAAATCCTGTCATTCATTACTCACCGTCACATTGATCCCAGAGTTTCCGCTAGAAAAAAATGGTGCCGGTCAAAGTGACCGGCAGAGGTTTCGTTTTCCGGACATTTTGATGATATGACGGTCAAAAACTCCTGAAAGCAGTTTATGTAACTTATAAAAAAAATTACCATGTTTATTAGCCGAACTTTGAAATTGACGGAAAAAAAACATGAACGTCCGATTGGCGTCAATCAACCAATTTTTTTTAACTTATAGGCGTAATTTGCGGGTGGGACAGGTGGGACATGTCCCTACCACTTTTTTAAAACATCTTGCTTCACGGATTAACCTAACTAATACAAACAATGCAGTTCAATGCAGCAAACGCGGCTCATGCAATCTTCACACAGACGAGCGCTTAATCTAACGCTTAACGCCGTTGCAGAGACTTTCTGTTTGTTCCGGTCAGATCGCGAAACAAAACGCACAAAAACTGTTCCTGCTCTTGATGTACAACCACTGATAGTATTCGGTTTTGATGAGAGAAAAAATAGACCACGAGGACAGATTAGAAACGAGAACTTCTGACAAGTTTAACAGACTAGACCAGTGATTAAGCAAAGTGTGCAAATCTATTTGCCTTTATTCACGTGAAAAATCTTTAGATGCAATAATTAAACGCAATTAATAAATTTAATTATAAACTCAGTATGTCTCATTTAGTTGGTAACATTTAAATTGGCCACAGTGTGAAATGACAAAATCATATAATAGAATATAACAGTATAACTACAAGCAGGTAAGCACTACAAGATGTTTTTGAAATCATTAGAGAAAACGACAAAATTACTTATTCACAAAATTACGTGTGTGAATAAGTGCTGTTTAAAATGTGCTTGCACCCGATCATATTCAGTAGAAGGTAAAAAAAAAAAAAAAAATCCCTTAAACTTTAACATCCCGCTCATGCCCATCGCCGTGATCTGTATAACGCTGGTTGTTTACCGTGAGTTCTGAACACTGCACTATCTGCTTATTTAAATCTTTTCGTTTCTACACATATTAGGCTACATATTCCTCATGTCTGTGAGGCAAGCCGAGTTTCAGTTTGAGACGCGCTTCGGTTCATGATGAAAGCGATGGCTTCCGCGACCTAGTCTACTTATTTATTTCTTATTAATTAAATACATGCAATTAACCGAAGAACCCTTTATTAAAATTAAGAGACAATTTGTACAAAACGAAAGAAAGGCTTTTTACAAAACAAAACTTAATATTAAACTAAATATTACCACCAAAATCATTTCTGACCCACTCGCATCTTTGTACTTATAGCCTATAATCAGATGAAATCTAAAAATATTATAATATTTAAACATAAATATGAAGAAAAAAAACATTGTTTAATGGCTACAACAAGTATAGTAAGCTACCGATTTATGTCATGTCTGAGCTGGATTTGAACGAACATCATTTTACCATAGACAGTAAAAGAAATGGACCGAGCGTTCCCATTGATGTCAACGGCGAAAGAATGAAGTCAACCTAGGGGCACTCACTTCCTGATGGCTGAGCGAACTGCGCAGGCTCAGACTGAGCTTGACGACGTAGATGTGACGTGAGCCTCCTGTCTGACAGCTGTGAGTCTTCTAGTAGATTTGGAAAGTGAAAGCTGAATCACGTTGTTTAAATATTTTCTCCCGTTGCTTTTGGCTCACTATGGGCTTCTCCCCATTCTTCCCCCTTGACTTTATCAGACTAGTCTCCAGGACATGTCTCCACGTCCCCCCGACTGTCTCATAGACAGTAAAAGATTGCCTGCGAGCGTCTCCTCAGGTCTGTACGGTAATTTCTCAACTGTGCGACAGGGTCGCGTTGGTTATGACGCAATCGTTAGCCTATTTTTACAAAAACAGCTTCTGCGGGGCGATAGTGTAAGATACAAGGTAATGGAGCCTTTTATACATTGTTGTGTTTCTTTAGAAATAAACAATGGACAAATGGAGTCTTTAAGCGCCTCAGATGTAAAGTTATTCACTGTCAAAGTGACTCAAAAATGAATGGGAGTCAATGGGATGCTAACAGCAGGTGATGGCTTGGTTAGCAATGGCAGCCCCTAGGGGTGGAACGCTTTCCGAGCGCTAGATTACCCCCTTGCATTTTACCGGTGGGTTCACAGTAGCCTATATAAATGCATGCGCACTCGCCTTTCAATTATGCAATGCGTCGGCATAACATGTTTCTTTGTTTCATAATATAAGAATAATGTTGGGAAACTTGTGTCATGTGCTCTCTGCTTGATTTTTAATATTTATATCATGTTAACCAAGAATAGTACTTTAAAATGTATTTCTACTGAGTAGTGCGCCATACAAACAGACACAGACCGGAAGTTAACTTCGGGCCAGGCGCGTAACCGTAGCAACGCGCGTGCGTTCGATGAAACCGTCTATAGGTGTTCGATTCTAAGTTTTTGATATCAGAAACACTGCTCCGTCTTCGCTCCGAGGAAATTTGCGGCTAATAACTACTAAAGTATTTTAGTAAGCTCTGAAATATCACTATAAAGTTCGAACTTTATAGTGATATTTCAGAGCTTACTAAAATACTTTAGTAGTTATTAGCCGCAAATTTCCTCGGAGCGAAGACGGAGCAGTGTTTCTGATATCAGTGAGCCAGGCGAGGAGAGGGAGATGGTGAACCCGGAGCGGAGCTGGAGCGGAGGGATTCTTGAATGCCTAGAAAGAGCGTGGAGGGGAAATTGCCGCCACTCCACTCCGCTCACATACTCTGGTGTGTTGACTCGCAGCGGGGAGGGGGCGGGGGCGTGGCATCACGATGGCGGCACAACCCTAGTATGCACACATTTTCGATGAATGATCAATTAAATTTAACTTGATGTCATTAAACTTAATGTACAAAGGAAACTGCTGAAGTAACTACAACATTTACAACACTGAAATAAGAGCACACAGTTTATCTGTCCATCAGTTTAAAACTTGACATTAAACAGATTAAAGTTGCGTTGGTAACACTTGACAATACTGCTGCACTAATATGCATTAATTCATTCTTAACTAATGCACAGATAATCATGAGTTAATGTATTACTAATGGTGAACTAACCCATTTAATGATTTCTACATCAGCAACTTATGAAGATTAAAAGATTATATGATTAATAGATTAAGTAATCATTAAATTGTTATTAGTTAAATGTCATAATGTATTAATTCCTTAATAACATTATATTAACTAATAATGTAAATTAATGTGTTCATTACCAAAACAGGTCAAAGCCATGCATTTCAACTTCCAGTTATCTGCTTTTATTAATCATTAGCTAATGATTTATAAAGGTATCAGTATGTTATGACTTTACTTGTTGGGGCATATGACTATTAATCAATTCAATATTCATTCAAAACTCATAACAACAATTACATATTACTTAAGTTAATTACACGAAGTTAATTATGTAACGTTAATTATGTAAATAACATGTTCATTTACATTATTAGTTAGTATAATATGTTATTAAGGAATTAATACATTGACACTTTTAACTACTAACTATTGAATAATTACTTAATCTTGAAAGCTTTAGGTTTTCATTGAACGTTTTGTCTACTGACAGACGTATAAAGAGGTGCATAAAGGTTAACAGAAGCATCTAAAAAAGGTTTGTTAATGTTAATTTTGTCTGGAATCAGAGGCATCAAAAAGTTTAATAACACTATAAAAGTTCCCAGGTTTTGCAGACCTGTATAGTACATTAACATCATCTTCATCTCCAAAACAAACATCAGACACACTGTAATTAGGCTTTCAGCTACATAACTTAGGACCACAGCTGTAAAACTGTCAGAAAATACTTAAGTATATAATAATAATACATAGATATATTTAAGTAAAGGTATTGAGTTTAAATTCCATTTATAACAATTGCTAATTGATTATAGGCAGCACATATCCAAAACAATTTGCTAAGATAACATTTCTGTTTTCTAATATCGCAAATCTCTAACTTACCCTTGTGAAAATGTAGAGAGAATCTGGCGTCTTTGTTTCTGCCTCTACGTACTGTCCATAGATCCTTTTTTCGAATAGGGAACTGACAAAATGTTGCCTTGTAGTAAAGTTTTTGACATAGCGGGATGTATTATTGCGGCTTTTCATGTAACAAAAGTGTACCATTTTGAAATAAAGAAAAAAAATCTTCAATTCAGAGATCGTTTGATAGCTCACAAATGGCAGCGACACCCATACAATCCAACAGTTGTTGTTCTTACTAAGAATTTTTAATGATATAATGATTTTTCATTTAATGAAATATAATTATAGATCAAATAATGATCTTTTAACATTTTATTGCAAACAATTTTTTAATTGGCCCAAACTTCTAATTGGGTTGATATAATCGCTCTATATTTATGACATCTTGCAGTTGACAATGCTTGAGTGAGTCACTCACAGACTTCAACATTCAGCTTGAAAAACACAACAATGGTAACAAGTTTTTTTTTATTTCTTTTTTTTTATAAGACTGTTACAATTGTATGGACTGTCGTTATTTGGGTTATACTGATAAAATACAGCAAATAAAAGGTAAAATAAAGCCAAAAATAGTAAAACAAAGCTATTAATGTATAAATGCCGCAATGCACTCTGGGAGTACAATTCCTCAGATCACAGATATAATTAAGTTGGCAAAACTTAAATAGATTAAGTAAGAACAACATGATGCAATTAAGTTATGGTTACATGATTGAATCAAGGCAACAGGTTACCACAATTAAATTAAGTAAACTGAACAAATTTGTTTTTACATTTCGCACGAGTGTGATGTCACCTGACAAAGATTGATTGTTTTCCCACATTCTTTACATCAAGCCGGTTTGACAGGTTAATAAACCCAAATGAAAGATCATTTTACACAGTGGCTTCCATCATGTTTCATGAGACTCTTATGAGTTTACAGTATAATGCATACATTATCAAATTATATGACAAAGGTCAGATCCACCACTCACAAAGGAAAATATGTGAGACAGATATTATCAAACCTTATAAATAAACCACAAATGCTTTGAGTAGTTGAGGATAAAAGACTTGAGTTGTTTTTAAAATATTCACAAGTTCTTTTTGTTGAGTCAAGTCTTAAGTCATTTTGGGTTGAGTCTGAAGTCTAATAAATTGCAACTCAAGTCCAAGTCACTAATTGAGTCACACACACACACACACACACACACACACACACACACACACTTCCCTCATTGAAATTTTACTGACCTGTTCATCTGTAAACTCACTTATCTCCTCATTTTTTTGTTTCTATGTGCTGCTGTGACATGAAGAGAAGCAAGTGTCTGTGTATGAAGGGGATCCTGTCACTCTAGTGACTGATACTGAAATACACAGTGAAGATCAAATACAGTGTGTGTTTGAAGAGAAAAACTCTGAAATCAATGGAGGGATCAGAGAGATCACATGTGATGGAGCTGATGACAGACTGAAGCTGGACAAGACAACTGGATCTCTGACCATCAGGAACACCAGAAAAACAGATTCTGGACTTTATAAACTACAGATCAAAACCAGCAGGGGGGTTTATTACAGGAAAATAAGGGTTCATGTTGCAGGTGAGTATCGTTAGTCAACATAATAATGATCAGTTATTTCTCTTACATTCAGGGGTTTTCTCTTTTTGCAATAAATTCAGCTAAAACTTTAACATACAGACAATTTTTAACATAAGTATATCATTTCAGTCTTCATTTTTTAAGATTAGTTTCACTATTCCTGTTAAACTAGATTGTGTGTGACATGATTAATCACCAAATACTTGATGATCATTTTCATTGAATCGGCAGAACATAAGACGTGCACAAAACCAGATCATCTCTGATGCTAGACGATGATGCGGCTCAGAGCCAAGAGTATTTTATTAGCTGCTTTTATACAGCATTTCATCTTCAGCACAAAATATAGACATGACAGGATATTTATCTGACTCTCTCTATTTTCAGCTTAACAGCTTGTCATAGTTAGCTAAAATGCTTTTTGTTGTTGACCTGCATCCACAAGTATTTCCTTCAGCTTTTATTTAGAAGTAATATGAATTTTCTGCAAGAGAAGATAAACAGCATCTGAATGTGCTTTGTGTAGTCAATTCAATTTGTGTTCACATACAAACACACTTAATCTAATGGCAACTTTGTGTTTCTCTGTTGCGTTGTCACAAATAAAGTGAGGATGGTAGCAGTGGAGGAGGGAAAACCACTCACTCTAAACACTGAGACTGAAATACAGAAAGATAATCAGATACTGTGGAAGTTTAAAGAGATGCTCATCGCTCAAATCAAAGGAGGGACCGGAGAGACGTTTGATGATGTTCCTGATGAGAGATTCAGAGGCAGACTGAAGCTGGATGAGAAGACTGGAGATCTGATGATCACAGACATGAGAGATGAACACTCTGGAGTTTATGATCTACAGATCATCAGCAGCAGAGGAACCACAGACAAGAGATTCAGAGTTGTTGTTATAAATCGTGAGTAGTTGTCTTGCAGCATAGCAACAACATGTGTTTATAACATCACTATTTAATGTTGCTCATATAGAGTATTAATAATGAGTCTTTTATTCATGCGTAGCTGCTTATATTTATGATCTCGATGGGATCATTATATATTGGGATTCTCATCATCAGAAAGTTTGAAAACCGCTGGTGAAGTGCAGTGTGTGGCTGAGGTTTATTATCAGATTATGACAGAAAGGAAGTTTGATCTTTGTCAGAATCAGTTAAAGGGTTTATTCACCCAACATGTTTATTTCTGTCATTAATTCCTCACCTTCATGTCGTTCCAAACCCGTAAGACCTTCGTTGATCTTCAGAACACAAATGAAGATATTTTTGATGGAAATCTGAGAGTAAAATCTGTGTTTCAGCATTTCTGTTAAATCCCCTTAATTTGATATCAAATTTTAAATCTGACTCCATGAATCATTTTATCTGACTCCAATTTTATGTGATTTGGTTAAATTTGTTACGTCAGTAACTTAACAGCTGATCATAATTTCAGTTGTGATTTAATTTAGATCATTAATTTCTCTTAGTTTCATATATTTGTTCCACTACGGGACCTGGAGTCGCACAGAGGATAATGCTCACAAATGACTTTGTATCACAGACAGAAATTGGTCACTTCTGATATTACAAATGAGGCAGAGTGAACTTTTTTTCCTTTAAGTGAGTCACACACACTTAATCATAATTAAAAGTGTAATTATAGTAATGGTCACAAGATTTCCTTCATGCTTACCGTCACACTCCAGTCATTGAGTCCTCGGTATGATCTGTCCTGACAAAAAGAAACTCTTATTTACTCCTCATACGACACTACTAAAATAATGATTTCAGAAAGATACAGAATAAATCATGATTAACATTTATTTTGGCCAAACATAACTTAAATAACATAATTAAACAAGAATACATGATACACAACTTTCAGCATAAAAATATAAAACACAATTACAGAGTAAAATGAAAACAGTTTCAAAGAGTCATGATATCTGGCACAATACATACGGTGTGTGTGTGTGTGTGTGTGTGTGTGTGTGTGTGTGTCACTAGGCCACGAACACATGGCATGGGGGTTCTGGCTACAGAATGTTCCCCAATGGCAGCTCTGCTACCCTTCCTTAAATACTCAGACCAGAACAAAAGGGTTGCAAATATTTGGGGGAGAGGTTTAAATATCTTTTAGAGACCACTCAAAAAGGAGAACAGAATTCTCAAACGTTTCAATCCTTTTCACCCTATCAGTGACTGCAGTGAAGTTGACCATTTTACCAGTCGAGACCTTTGAAAAGATATCAAACATGAAAAGGAAAAACAATAGATTCACAAAATACATCATCTGTGGTATCTATACATTCTGTGACTTGATCAGGGGGACTGGAGTGGGGCGAAGGAGTGGGGGAGACGTTTTGGGCAGAGCAATGTCCACAGTCTTTCTGTGATATCTTCTCTTCTTCAGATTAGGGAGTTTATTTTGATCTACTGTATAAGGTTGGATCTCAGCTTTTGTCTTAGCAGAAATACAAATCCTTACAAAATAGTCCATGTGACTCCAGTGGTTCAACCTTAATTTTATGAAGCGCCAAGAATAAGTTTTGGCTGCAAGACAAACAAAAATAACAACTTTATTTAACAACATTGTTCTAGCAATGTCAGTCTCCAATGCAGTTTCTGTGCAGTGCCTTTGAGTTACGGCAGCCGATGCTCTTCAAGTGAGCACCACGACGCATACGTGTGCGGTATTTTCAATGGAAACTTTGTTGGAGACTGAAACAGGCTTGAAAGAAATGGTTGAATAATTTTTGTTTGTTTTTGCACACAAAACGTATTCTCATCACTTCATAAAATGAAAGGGGGATAACACACTCAGTTTCTGCCAACCTCGTGTTAATCTTGAGTACCTATAGAGTAATATTGCATCCTTCATATCTCTGAAAAGTCTTAATATTTATCATATTTATAAGACATACGCTGTGCCGCTCCTTTACAAAAATAACCAAACTCATGAAGGGGTGCAGTGGGCAGAGCTAAATAATCTCGAGCCCACACACACTCCCTAAATAACTTTCTATTCACTGTACGTTCGTGTTGTTCACATTATTTTCACTTACTTGCGATTGCCAAAAAAACACGTTATGCAGTTTCAGTCACCGCCTGCAGTTTCAACTTATGACCGGAATAAACAAACACACTTGCAGGACTCTGTTGCTGCTCCGGGAAAACAAACTGCATCCATTGTTTCCTCAACGTTGGGTTATTTGGGAAGCTGAACAAGGTTATCTTTCCCTCACACCCACACTTTTTTACTGACATTGTTGATTTCGTGGTGTAAGACAAAATGACAGCGCTGCCGACGGCTCCCGTAACCCAAACTAGTGATGTGCCGTTCATGAACGATTCATTCATTTTGAACAAATCTTTAATATGGCTCGAGAACGACGGGTTTTCTCAGAGAGCGATTCATTAATTTTGTGTCGACCGTGCATGCACAACATCCCGTATGTTCTGTACAGGGAACAGAATTGATTAGTTAATCTTTCGAGTCTGGGTTTGAGTCATTCGTTCATCAAGTCCCAGCCCCATAGACAAGGCTATACAGTCTGTACCGGAAACAGAAATGATTCGTTCTCTTGAGTCTTCGGTCCGAGTCTCGTTCTTTTGTCACGTGACGTGACAGCCGTATTGGATACAGAAATAGTTCATCAGAAATAGTCCCAGCCCTATATAGCCTTGCCTATATGGGGCTGGGACTTGATGAACGAATGACTCGAGAGAACTGATCTTTTCTGTTTCCGGACGCATGTATTACATGAGGCTGTCACGGCCCAGATCAGACACTATGACGGAATTAACGGCTCGAACAGAAGTCACGAGAGGAGTAGCCTAGCTACTAATCCTTCTAGGAACAGACGTGATTAAATGTGAAGTGACTGAAGAAAGAACGATTTGGATCGGGAGGTGATGCAAGCTAAGCAATTCATTTAGCAATTCTTTCTCAAAGTTTGGCCATGACTGCATTAGCTTATAGTTTATTTTTTTTATTCCAAAAGTACTTAATGTGTTGAAAAATGTAACGTAAGATTTTAATTAGATTCTGCTTAAATGAACGAAATGACTTTAAAAAAAGTGTTCATTTTGCTAAACAAGATTCAAAGATCCGAGTCAGTTAAATGATCCGAACTTCCCACCACTAACCCGAATGAATGCCCGTTGATCGCTCTTGCTCTCGCTCTGGTTGATGTGGCATTCGTTCATCCGGGAGCAATAGAGGTGAAATATCTTGCGGGTTTGGAACGACATGAGGGTGAGAATTTAATAACAGAACTTTCCTTTTTGGGTGAACTATCCTTTTAATACAGGGGTCTTTAATGTTACTACTAGATATTGATTTAGACCAGTAAATATCAGAATAGTTGCAGTAAACATTAGACTGGATCAAGTGAGATGGGACCTCAGTTGAATCTGTTACTGACAGTGAAATATCTGTTTTATTTCTGTTTAAATAACTGTTTCTGTTTGTTTTCCAGGTGGGTACAGTGACAACAAAGTGATGGAGGGAGATGATGTTACTCTACCCTCTTCTACTTCTCTAAAAGGAGATGAGATAGTACACTGGTTATTTAATGATGAAACTATCTCAACTGGAATGAACAAAGACATTAATAAGACTTCATACCTTAATGTGAGATTCGGAGACAGACTGCAGTTAGATCATCAAACTGGATCTCTCACCATCAAAAACACCAGAACCAGCGATACTGGAGATTATCATCTGAAGTTGCTCAAATGTGGAATAGAAAGAAAATTCAAAGTTACTGTCCGTGGTGAGTAAATCAAGACTTTATAATAATTTTACATCAGCAAAAAATGTCATCTAAAATTAACATTTGTTTAGTATTAAACTAGTATTTAATAAAAATTACAGTTGCATATTAGTGAAAATGTGTAGTCTGTTAATTTGATTGGCTGAACTAACATACAGTGACATCAAAGATGATAGATTAAATATGCCCTACAAAAATGTTTAATATGTTATTGGATGAAACAAAATAACTGAAAGGGCTGAAAGCGTCATATATTAGCAAATCAGTTCATCATACCTGCACAAAATGACCATTTAAACTTAAGCCCGTCGGCAGGCCGGTGAATCTCAAATAGTGAAATAATATTCCTTTCTTGATCTGGGCGCGTGCGCACGCACGTGTGTCATGCTTATATCCACCGAACAGGTGGGCCAAGTAATACAAAAATAATATTCTAATCAGTCACAGGTGGATGAGAAATAAATCATTGTGTTTGTTAGATAAAGATGTTTACGAGCCCTGTGATCGAGAGAATCATCCCGGTTGTCGCTTTCAAAACAATCCCTCCCTCATTTGAACTGACGGGAGCTGAAGCTCATTAAATATGCAAATCTTATCCAATCCTAGCCGTGGGTGTTTACTTCCAAGTCTCCAGTGCGGCACGCCCATCAAAACCCAGCGTTCAGGAGACAGCCTCAAAACCAACGTTGATAGTAGCCTATTACTTATTAGTTATGATGTTTTTGAATGTAAAAACATCAGTGTTGGAAATTTGGTGTCATGTTAGCCAATTAGAAATCAATATCAATAAGACAAAATAATTACTTGTTTACAAAACGAGACATATTGATTCAGCCAATTTCACTCGAGGGTGAACAAGTTGAAATTGTGGATAATTTTTAATATCTGGGCTCGATTCTAGACTTAGAGATTTAAACTTTTAAAAGATGCTCGCAGCAACTTTTTCTTCTTAGGAAACTCAGTGGCCTTGGTTGATTATAGCCTAATTAATGTTATCAATTTATCATTTAGCAGTTTGATATTTAAAAAAATATTTAGATTAAAATGGGACAAATAATTACATGATAATATAGTCATAATAGTAAATTAAAATAAAGAGGATTAAACATTTTTGAATTTCAGAATTGTCAGTAAAGTGGTTACTGGTTCAGAATGACTGCTTAAAGAGACAGTGCACCCAAAAATGAAAAAATCTGTCATAATTTCCTCACCCTCAAGTTGTTCCAAACCTGTATGCATTTCTTTATGTAGAATACATATGAAGACACATTCCTACAATGGAAGTCAATGTTGCCCCCAAAGCAAACATTTGGTTACAAACGTTCTTCAAAATATCTTCTTATAATAAGTCAAAAAATATTTTTTAGTAAAAGACGACGGGGAATTATGTGTCATGACGTACTACATGCCGGTTTACTACACCAGTAGAATAAAATTCTGAAATTATGGTTTCTAGTTTTGGTGTGCCACCCCAAGATTTTAAGTGGCCCCATCTGGCCACCCCTATGAAACATTTCTGGAGGCGCCACTGCTTGGAGTTAGTCAGAACATTTTAGAATTGGTGTACAAATCTATTGTTGAGAGCGTTCTAACCTTTCATCTGCCTGCCTGGTATGATCATTTAAATTGTAAATTTAAGAACAAACTTAACAGAGTTGTGCATGTGGCAAGTAAAATAGTTGGTAGGCCAAAAAAGTATGGAGCCAGAATGGTGACTTTAAAATTTGGCATCACAAATTAAAATTGTCATTGAAAACAAAAGCAGAACTGAAAAAGGAAACATTGGCATTGAAACATTTGCATTGAAAACAGTTGTATTGGCATTGAAACAAGTATTGGCAATGAAAAAATACAATAATTAAAATATTACAATCGTATTCTTTTATTGAATTGCGATTTATTTGTATTTTTCAATGACAATCTTCAGATTTTTTCTTCATGTCACTTTTTCAGTGACAGTTTTTTTTTACAATGTCAGTTTTTTTTCAATGTCACTGATTTTCAGTTTCAACTTTCTGTCACTGTTTTGGCGTGGAGAGGGGCGGGGTCTGAGGGGAGGGGTAAGTAGAGCGTAGTTTGCATATCATTGCATATAGGTATACTGAACCCGTCACCAGCTCTGAAGCCGCATGACAGATGTCCAGTTTACCGGGAACTTCCAAGCCGCAAGTCTGTTTTTTTTTTTATCTGCCATTTACATGTTTATTCACGTGCAACCTGGCCGGTTTGCTTAACTTTTAACGGCCGTTAAGCTGTTTTTTTTTTTCCCCCGACGTCAACTGAAACATGTAAATTACTAACGCCGTGTTGGCTAACTTAACTGTGGTTAATGCAGGGTCAAATATAAACACCGGTCACCATATGCACAGAATAAGGCTAAAAGTCCGGTTTGGCAAAAAATAATTAACATTAGGTGTCTGTCGAGTACATCACAACAGTGGCTAACAGTAACATAGCCTGTGACGTTAACACTGACATGATAATCAGCAGGGCGCCGGCTGTGTAACACTACTGACTTTCCCAACCACACACACACACACACACACACACACAGGAGAGCCGCTAGTTCGGCTTAAACGCAGCGTTACACAGTAACTCCTAGGGCCGCGAATGTGCTTCTATCTGTATTTAATGGTGCTCATGTGACGGCACTGGATTCTGCTGTGCTGATGTGATACTGCTGAACGTTTTGCGTTAGCACGTTTATGAGGTCTTGTGCAGCAGCACAACTAAATTAAATACAGATAAAAGCACACTCGCGGCCCTAGGAGTAACGTCTGTCTCCGGTGTGTGTGTGTGTGGTTGGGGATGTCAGTAGTGTAACTTACACAGCCGCATTAACCACAGTTAAGTTAGCCAACACGGCTAATGTTAGTAGGCTAATTTACATGTTCCAGTCGACGTCGGAAAAAACAAAACAGCATAACGGCCGTTAAAAGTTAACCAAGCCGGCCAGGTTGCACGAGAAAACATATAAATGGCAGATAAAAAATATAAAAAAAGACTTAAACTTGCGGCTTGGAAGTTCCCGGTAAACTGGACATTAGTCATGCAGCTTCAGAGCTGGTGAGGGCTTCAGTATACCTATATGCAAATTATATGCAAACTACGCTCTACTTACCCCTCCCCTCAGACCCCGCCCCTCTCCACGCCAAAACAGTGACAGAAAGTTGAAACTGAAAATCAGTGACATTGAAAAAAAACTGACATTGTAAAAAAAAACTGTCACTGAAAAAGTGACATGAAGAAAAAATCTGAAGATTGTCATTGAAAAATACAAATAAATCCCAATTCAATAAAAGAATACGATTGTAATATTTTAATAATTTTATTTTTTCAGTGCCAATACTTGTTTCAATGCCAATACAACTGTTTTCAATGCAAATGTTTCAATGCCAATGTTTCCTTTTTCAGTTCTGCTTTTGTTTTCAATGACAATTTTAATTTGTGATGCCAAATTTTAAAGTCACCATTCTGGCTCCATAAAAAAGCCCTTAACACAACTGTATGCTGAAAGAACAAAGAAGAAGGCTAGAGGTATTCTTGCAGATAGCTCTCACCCTCTCTTTAATCAGTTTGAGCCTTTGAAATCAGGAAGGTACAGAACCCCACACATTTTCACCATGGTGGACAATAAAGAAATACAAATACAAACTACACAAATGTCATTAGTTGACCTCAGACAACAGTATAAAAAATAAAAAAAAAGCCAGTTCATGACACCTTTAAATGATAAATCCATGCAGAGAGAAGTCAGGGGTCATCACCTGTCGGTTCAGGGTCCTGCTACACACAAGTTGAAGTTTTGAGTCTTTGCCCATTTCAAACTGATAAAACATCATCTGAATGATCTTTATGTAGAACATTTCACACTCTGATGTTCTGCACACACTTGATCTAATGCAACATATCTGTGTGTTTCTCTGTCTGTATGTGCTGCTGTCACTCATGAAGAGAGGGAGATACCAGTGACGGAGGGAGAACCACTCACTCTAAACACTGAGACTGAAATACAGACAGATGATCTGATACTGTTGATGTTTGGAGGGAATCTCATCGCTCATTTCAAAGGAGGGTCCGGAGAGACGTTTGATGATGTTCTTGGTGGGAGATTCAGAGACAGACTGAAGCTGGATGAGGAGACTGGATCTCTGACCATCACAGACATGAGATATGGAGAATCTGGTCTTTATAAACTACAGATCATCAGCAGCAGAGGAAACACAGACAGGAGTTTCTCTGTTAATGTCAAGGGTAAGTAGTTGTCTTTCAGTTTATTTTTTAAATATAGATGAGGTGAAAAGTGATGATCCACTTATGTAGTTACAAACGAAGCCTGAATAAATAATAATTATGTATTTATGTTAGAACTTGTTCTGGAGTATTACAGTTATTAGTGTTAAATGTTTAATTTAAAGGGATCCCCTGGTGTTGAGACTTGTATGGCTTAATATAACATAAATGATGTCTCTTACTGAATTATGTAGTAGAAAACCCATGAAAGATCTACGTTATTTTAAAAATCGATTTTATATTTGGACCATGGGCGACGCCATTTTGTTTGCGTTCTAGGTTGATGACGTAGAATGGTTGAACTCCTCAATCAGCTGGCGTTACCCGTAGCTATTTTTACCACAACGCAACTCGAAAATTGTTTCAGAGTTAAACAAAACCAATGAATTGCTTTGTAATTGTACTTAAAACACACTCAAACATACATGTGCACACAAACTCACCTACACAAGTCACAAACAGATCGGCGGGCGCGCACACGACAGGCTCTGTCTCAATCGAGATGTTGGGCTGCTCAGTCTCCACGACAGGGGCTGAATCTGAAATCGACCCCCTATACCCTTAAATAGGGCATTATTTGAAGGGACGGCCATTTGTAGTTTTTGTCCAACACCATAGTGGACATGTTCGAGTGCAGTCATTCAGTCTCACGTTCCACCGCAATAACGAGTGTACAGCCGATTTACACACAGCTGTCCGACTTCACGCACTCAAACATACATGTGCACACAAACTCTCTCTCTCACACAGACTCACACACACCCCAACAGATCGGCGCGAACACACACACACACACACACACACACACCCCAACAGATCGGCGCGAACACACACACACCCCAACAGATCGGCGCGAACACACACACACACGCACGCACTGCGTGCGCACATACCCTCAATCTATTCCCTGTGTTGATATCATAGACTGTTGATATGCAGTAGATTAACTGTAATGCCTAATGTAACCAGCAGAGGGAAATATCTAGGTAGGACGATGGGATAAGGTAACGTGAGGAAGAGAGGCAGGATGTTTTGGTGATGATGCATGCGATTGAGACAGAGCAGTCTGTCAGGTGTGTGTGCGCGCCCGCCGATCTGTTTCTGACTTGTGTAGGTGAGTTTGTGTGCACATGTATGTTTGAGTGTGTTTTAAGTACAATTACAAAGGAATTCATTTGTTTTGTTTAACTCTGAAACAATTTTCGAGTTGCGTTGTGGTAAAAATAGCAACGGGTAACGCCAGCTGATTGAGGAGTTCAACCACTCTACGTCATCAACCTAGAACGCAAACAAAATGGCGTCGCCCATGGTCCAAATATAAAATCGATTTTTTAAATAACGTAGATCTTTCATGGGTTTTCTACCACATAATTCAGTAAGAGACATAATTTATGTTATATTAAGCCATACAAGTCTCAACACCAGGGGATCCCTTTAATGTCACCGACAGTTTATTTTTAGCGATACTCTTGACTTGCGTAAACAAATTTTTGTTTGTTTACATTTATTCATTTTTAGCATTTATTATTTTATTTGTAATAAACACTTTAAGTAAAACAAGTGTTATTTATACGTTCAATTATGTTTATAATTGTTTTTATATCATAAAAATAATTACACTGCTCTGTGCAATACTTGTTTCTGATTGGTCAATCACGCATTCCAGCGTTATGTTATTCCCAGATAACACCTGCTAAAGTGAATAACACACCGCTCATCCGGGTACTATGAGTTATTTTGACCGGTACTACTTATGCTAAAGTGTCACTCTGCTGTAGTCGACAGTCTGGCGCCATATTGTGACTGAAACACTTAACCACCACAGGTTACAATGGCTGTTCACCCAAAACATTTAATTAGCCCATCATCTACTCACCCTTAAAGGAAGTGTATGTAAGATTGTGGCTAAAACTGGTACTGCAATCACTATCCCCTCTCCCCCTCCCCCTGACACGAGGTTGCCAGATAGGCTGCAGGATCAGGAAGAACGTTTGTAGCTGCAGCTGTGGTAACTAGAGCAGATCTGGCAACCCGGATGCTGAAACACATAATTGGTCGATAGGTGGAGGGCGGAGCTTCAGGCCAAAACACAACATGTCAACATCAACATCAGTTGAGGGCTGCAACAACAACTTTTAAATGACAATATCCTGGCCGGACTACTGTTGTCAGTGATATAAGTATTTGAAATTAACATGATTTCTTAATGTCTAGTGACATATCAGGGACATTTTATGATTAATTGAAATACGTTCTTACATACAGTTCCTTTAAGTCATCCTAGGTGTATAAAATCAGAGTTATATTAAAAAAAGTCCTGGCTAATCCAAGCTTTATTATGGCAGGGACTGTTCTGTTTTTGAAGTTCATAAAAGTGCAGCTGTCCATCAAATAACTTGCTCCACACAGCTGTAAATAAAGGCCTTCTGATGCAAATTGATGAGTTTGTGTAAAACATTTTTTCATATTTAAAACTTTATAAAGTAAAGTTCCAGCCGATCGCCTTCCATATTCAATTTATGGAAAAAGTGTTGAAAGTTCAAAAGGATTACGCTACCAGATATGGTCGTCAGTAACTTGAATTGCGAGAAGGCACTTTCAACACTTCTTCCACGGAAGGCAATCGGCCGGAACTACTATATAAAGTTTTAAATTTGGATATTTTTGTTACACAAACTTATCGATTTGCTTCTGAAGCAGCCAGAGCCGTGTGGAGCATGTTTTTCTTGCCGGAAGCTTTGCGTAAGAGCTAATAAAATATTTAAACTCAAGACAAATTTTTTTTGGTCTAATTTGCTTGAGACAAGAAGCCATGTAATAAGTGGGATAATGTACACCCAGCCGGTGGTTATTGCTGAATAAACCCCTTCAGAGTGACGCAAGACCTGATCCTGATCACTCTGTCGGTCATATTGTGACCATTGCGGACTGTCTTGAGTGCAAATCCACCTTCAGTGTTGTGTACAGTAGGCAGGTTTTTTTGTGCTAATTTTTATTTGCTGTCAATGTGCAGGATTTTTTTATTGTATATGACAGCGTAAACAGATCAATAACCATTTTTACTTAAGGGCTTAATTTATGTCCCATAGCCTGGTCCATTGCATTACAATTGTAAGCAGGATCAAAAATGTGTCCTGCAGTGAAATGCCTCGGGTTTGTGTCCTGTTTAAATGAGTGTTTAGCTGTGTCCCAAATCACGTACTTGTGCACTGTTCTATAACGGTTCTAAAGGCTCACTTCAGCGATTTAGCGTTAAGCTTTGTATCGGTAGAAATCTGAACATGAATATGAAAATGAATGTAAAATTAATATATACATTAATGACCTAGTTTAAATACAAAGCTTAATGCTAAATCACTGAAGTAACACTTTAAGTATAAATACCATTTTTTCTCAAATAAACACCGGGCCTCTGATAGTGGCCGGGGGCATGGTCAACACGAACAAATAAAGGCCGGGGGAAAATGAGAGGATAATCTCCTAAATGCCGTTAATTTAATGCGAAACCATCCTGATGCCACGCGCCCCGATGCGAGTCATGCCAGTGCGACACACACTAATCCTGGTCTCTTCTATAGTTAACCTAAAAACTTTACAGGGATTGCTTTGTAAATTAAATTGAGAATATAACGGATGCATGTGCCATTTAAAATAGGCTACTGTAGTCTATGAGAGATGCGACGTCTGTGAAAAAACCGTGTCAGGCAGACTACAAATATCAATCTTCACAATGCGTGCGCCTCAATCTGCTCCGTCAGTAGTCAGGGCACTGATCAGGGAGTCAGCCCATTGACTTACCGGTATGTTCAGTGCCCTGACTTCTGAAGCTAGGGAGCTGATTAAGACGCACCTAATATTAGCCTCTCGTCTCTTTTATGTCTTCTTAAGGGGGTTGCACCCAAGCCTCGAAGCTCAGCTCTGCACAGCGCCGCGTCTCAAGCCTTGTTTCTACTTTTGACTGTCTTCGCGAGCCTCCGCTGACTGCGCGAGCTCCTCCCCAAACGGACGAGGCGTTTATACTTGACGCGCTCACCCATGTGCTATTCTTTGAAACGACAGAGGGCGATTCGGAGTAATTGTTCTATAAACCAACAGGAAAAAGCGTCGAGAAGAAGTTGGCTAACGTGCACAGGTGATGATATATATTTTAGTACATTTCACCAAAAGCCACACTACAAAAGAATCGCGTAAAACTCAGTAAACCGTGGCTTGATATTATTACTTGTGACATGAGAATAAAATATGCACTAAATTAACGATCTCTAAATTAACGATCTCGTAAATATTATTTTATAATTTCACTAAACTGTAATGTTGTGATTTATTTATTTATTTGCTTAAACCTGGATCTTTATTTCAAATAGCTTATTTCTGCTTTTGTAGGCTCATTCAGTAAATATAAGCACCTAATGTGCAAACTGGGGGCCGGTGTGATGAGACGTCATGCTTGCATGCTTGGCTAGATTCGCCGAGAACTCGTTCATCTTCGCATGCGGAGCTGCGTGCGGAATTACAAAAAATGCATATTATGTTGTTGTATGGTGATATTTTTGCAAATGTTTCTTAAAAAAAACAATGATATTTGTCCACTGGACCGATCACTTTAAATTGAAAACGTTTTACATAAAGCAATTATATTTCAAACAGATGGAATTAGAAATACAGGCCTGCCCCTAATAAAAGCCTGCTTCAAATAAAAGCCGGTTCCCATCGGCAGTTCAGGTAAATAAAGGCCCCGGTCTTTATTTGAGGAATTACGGTATGTATGTAGTGTGTTCACACTGAAAATTCCATAAAGAAAATGTTCACTTTAAATACTCGGATGATGCACTAAATTAACGGAAAAACAAAGGCTTCGAAACCTGGAAAATGCTTCCTGTCTCCTGAGAGACCTTCATCTGATGGATTTTTGAAAACAGCATACATGTATCCTTCACTGCCTTTGATATCCCACAATCCTAAGCTTTCCATTCATTGATAGTTGAGATGGAAAAAAATATGGCATCCGAAAGTTGCGTTTGCTGGTCAATTTGTGTATTAAAGGGGGGTGAAATGTTGTTTCATGCATACTGAGCTTTTTACACTGTTAAAGACTTGGATTCCCATCCTAAACATAGACAAAGTTTCAAAAACTAATGTTGGACGTTTGATTGAGTATTTCTGTGTTAAAAATACTCCTTCCGGTTTCTCACAAGTTTCGGAGTTTTTTTCGAGTATGGCTCGACTTGACGTCGTCAGAGCGGAAGGTCCTTGTATGGGCCGTACGGGCTCTTCTCCCGGTAGGGTGCGTGCGCGCGTGACTAGAGCGAGAGAGGAAATGCACGCCCATATAAACACACTTTCAAGGTGCAGATCCAGTCATCCGTGAACACTTCTGACGCGCCCTATGGTCGCGTCGCGCTCCACTTTATTCCTATGGGTGACATCGAGCGACTTCAACGCTTCAGCACAGCATTCTGGGAAGGCAGCGCTGCATTTGAACCGATTTGAACGCAGAAATGATGGGAAGCTTCACAACATCACGTCAGTCGCGTCTCAAAGTGGATTTCCACCGTTCACAGGACTTCACCAAATCATACCAAAGAAGTGTGTTTTTGACGGAGCGGTCCCAGCGATAAAGGTTCGGTCCTGCTTTGGAAGCAGCCGGTGAGTAAAACTGCTTCAAATGTCTGTGCTGTTGGCTACCGTCACGTGAGTAAACATCAGTAAACGACACGATCGCGTGCTTCGTCATTCAAATGCGCTAACGGTTACTCCATTGCTGTTCTGTATATAATGTTACACTAGTCTGACGTGCAAAACCGTTTTGCTTGCTACCTCTAAGGTCTAGTCGCCGCATACAATAGTCCATAAACCGAATCATGTCCTCATAAACTGCGAGTAAAGACACACAAATGTTGACAGGCCACTAAATACAGTACATACCACAGAGACGGACGTCCTGCTGTTGCCGTTTCTCCTGTTCAATTTATTTCAGCCTCCGAATGATTGATGATGGCTAATTGGGCTTAAGCCCCGAATGTTTTGTCAAAAGCCCCGAATCTTTTAGTAAAAAAAAAATAATTTTGTTTCATTTCCTCTCAGTCTTTCAGACTGGAGCGGCAAAAAATGAAACTAAAGCTCCTTTACCGTGTGTGTGTGTGGCAGTCGGCAATGCGTCGCACACAGACTGTCGCAAAATCCCCAGCTTGTTTGCCAATGCCAACTGCCAATAAAAACTAACGAAGAAGAATATACATCTTCTTCTTCGTCGTTGTCATCAGGGATTGGCGGGCTTTTGTATTTCACCGGCGTCGTAGTTAACTATAGTTAACATGGACACTACACATTTTTTTAAAAAGGAACACTAAACCTCACCGGCCAGAGAGAGACTCTGCGTCAGAAAAAAAGTGTTACAGGTTTGTGAATCCGCTGTTGTAACACTTGAGTTACATGACTGTATTGCTGGCTAGCTAGAGTTAACGTTAGGTTTTACTTATTAAGGCGAGACACGACAGGTGAAAACATAGTCAATTTTGAGATTTTGGGCCAGTTTACTCCCTTAACATGTAAGCTTTCATGTCACAATAAAAAAAAGGCAACATTACACATTAAAGGGTGTTATTTCATTATATTTTGTCACCGTGCGCCTTTAGATTTCTACCTGAAATCATCCAAAGTTATTCTAACGCGAGCTCCCGTGCCGTCTCCATTCACAGAAACATGTCATTGCCTGGTATCATTATAAAGCTCTCAGTCACACACACAACGCTGACTAATCCAAATATGGGCATTTCCTTTGTAGAACTAACCAACCGCGAAAGTTTGCAGCCGAAAACAACATCTGATTGGTCATGGATTCTGATGTAGCAAATCTGTCAGCTAAGCACAAAGTAAACCAAACTGAACTCTAAAGATTAATAAATAGTCAGATAATGGTTGCCTTTTTTATTTGCCTGGGGTTAAAATGAGTCATCCTTAATATGTTTGGTGTTTTGGATTCACTACAGCTGAAGAACAGTTAAATTCAAAACAGGTTGTAGGCTCTACTGGGTGAATATTTTTTTTTTTTTTTTTACTGAGTAACTTATCATTTTCCCAGATAGTATATAGATTTTTAGGCATTCTATTATCTCAAACAGCCTGAAAAAATAGTGCATTTAGCTGATGTAAATGGAAAAAAAATCTCCCCGGGGGAGTATACCCCTGGACCCCCCTAGGTTTGGGCTAAGCCCCGAATGTTTACATCGTCTGGCTCCGCCCCTGGTGCATTATGTTGAATCCTTTGTTGTACCGCAAATCTGCGACAAGGTTAAGTGTACACGTGATCTCAGATTGAATGGAGCATTGGGCACATCTGATGAGATTCTAGATTTCTGACTAAACTGTCAGTTTTATACTGACAGTTTAAAAGCTGTCCTATCTAAACTGTCTGACTAACTGTCCTCGAATTTAGTCATAATCTCTGATTAATGATCAGACTGGCGAGTTTGTGACCGTGGGCCCGCATAACGGCTGGTAAGAGGACCCGGTAAGACTCTTGAGAACCCAATGAAGGATTTCAATAAGAGCAGTGCTCGAATTGAGGGGGGATCTGGGGGCATCCTCTAAATTTCATGAATTAATTATTTACAATAATTCATGCGATTGTGCATTTTTAGGCTGGTCTTCATTTCTCTTTTAAAAAATGTAAACGCTGTATCTAAAGACTGCTAAAGAGCGCATGACTCTGTTTACTGCTTGGCCGCTCGTGAAGCTAACTTTAACGAGAAGAAATTAATAATAATGAAAAAATGAACCCTCACTAGCCTATTTATCCACTCCATGTCTGGGCTTTTGTATTCCTTACCTACATAAATTGCACACATTTAGGCATACTCATTTTTCAATATTACTATTGTAACATTTTATAAACATTGAGTCATCAAAACTGAATTATTTTGTGACCAAAAATGTGAATTTATAAGTCTAAATTATCGTGAATGACATTTTTTTAACTAAGCAACCCAATTTGTGTAGATCTGTAATATTTCACCTGTTTAATGAGCTCATCTCGATATTTAAATTACATTCTGTATTGTTAATATGCATTTTATACTTGCAACAAGCTCACACATGCAAAAAGTCTGGTTTAGCTGCCACAAAAACCCATCAATGCTTAAGGTAGCCCCTCTAAAACCTGCCAGTGCTGGAGGCAGCTGCCAGTCTGGAAGATGCTTGTGAACGAAAGTACAACACTGGGTTGCCAACTCTCACGCATTTGGCGTTACTCAGCTGCAAATATGGTTTGACCCCAAAAAAATTCTAACAAAAGGTTTCTCAGTGGTTTACAGTAGTATCAGATGTACTTAAAAACATACTAAAAGTTTACCAAAGTTTGACTCCAAGTAAGTCCCCATTTTCAAAATGGCGGCCGTCAGGTCCTTAAAATGACCATTACTCATTTGTATTCCTCCTAGACCAGGAATACTGGTGCCTGATACATGTTTTGCCCATGTAATATTCTAATTAGCATATCTTTGATATATAAGTGATTACAAGTACAATTATATATTAAGGCTATTGGTTAGAAAGCATATTTATGCAAAAAAAAAAAAACATTAAGTAATTGCATATTTCTCCTTTCTCATATCGTTTTGCCTACACAGCAAACTCCACTCTCAAGTGTGTTAAAATAATTTTGCAGCAGTGTTAACCCTATGCGTTTCTAAGATCGTATACGGCCTCAGATTACTATTGTTCAACATTTACTGCTCGTTAAACATCACACGATTACTTTATCTGGACAAACTCAGTATCATCAGAAAGATTAAAGACTCCAGCTTCGATATTTGAACACTGTTTATGATAAAACTGGGTTGCAGTAACATTCATTTCTTAATTTATGTCAGGAGTGCATTATTGTTGATCCGTTATGACGATATTTTGAATAGATTTTCACACGCACGTTCATTCTCTCTCGTCTGCACTGGCTCATTTGTGTTCACACAGATCGCAAAGGACAGCTTTCAGTTTAGCTCTTAGTTCAAAAGTGCTCATATTTGGAGCATTATTGACAACATGTCACATGTTTGCAAACTATTTTGTCATACAGAATACCATTTCTATTAATTTCTCACTGAATTCTCTCTCTGGGTCTCTTCTTAATGATATGCATCAGATATGACTCATCAGTCGTTCGTTTGCTGACTGAGCTGTCTGCTCAACACAGCCCGACGCATGACGCGCTCCTCCTGTCTCGGACATTTCCTCATTCTGTGAAGAATGAGTCTGTCTGTTCTACATTTCTACGCGTGAACTAAGAAGCTAATAAACACACGATAATTATAAAATAAGGTTTTTGTGTAATTGTTCATGTGATTTCGGCTATTTTATATAAATAATGGATGTTTACATTATGACTGCTAACAGATGTAGCGATTAGCTCCATATAAAATGATAAATATAACATGTTTTACCATCACCATTTGAATGAAAATCCCATTATATCGCGACAGGAAACTAATAAAAACACTCTGGTGGTCTAAAGGGAAATATAGACTGAAGGTGTAATTTTAATGTTTTAATTTGTGTTATGTAGCTTGATGCTAACTGAAGCTCAATGCACCTGTTGCAACAAGAGCTTTGTCTATTTATGTTACAATAATTCACATAATGTGCTTTTAGTTTATTTTTTATTTTATTTTTTAGAAAGACAAGCTAATGTAGAATACTAAATGAAATACTGTTCTGTTAATGGGCCATTTAGGCAGGCATACATGTTATAATAATTTTGAATAATGGCTGTTAAAAAAACAAAACATTCATAACAAAAGGATAATGAGGCGACGCGCGCTGGGTTGCCGTGACGATCCGCGCTGTCACCCGGCAGCTAAATCTCCAAATATGCACACGGTTTCACTAAGAGCCCGAAAATATGCGGTTTAGTGCATGTCTGTGACCACAAATAAAACCGAGAAGACGTGGCTCTTGATTCTTGTTGATATTTCATCAAAAATATTGTTCATTAGCCTACAGATTGGTTATTTTGCACTCCTGACATAAATTAGTCAACGCTTGCAGGTTCGGCGTGCGATTCCTCAAGTTAATTTTACTTTACTGAGCCTTTGTAGCAAAGGCTTCCACAGACGGTGCCCGCTTACAGCTCGCTCGGCGCCCTTACGTTACTTCGTATCAGCACAACGCCTAGCTTTCCTCCTTGACTTTTCCGCACGCTGCTTCCAAAACTTGCCCACCATATCTCTACAATAATGATGGAAGACGAGCCTGACAGAAGTGACTGTCTCATGCATATTAACTACATTATCTTGTATGCATACTACAGCGCAGGGATTGGACTGAATGAGCTTTATGTCATGAATATATATCGAGAATCGCTCAAAACGGTTGACGTCAGCATGTCCCCACCAGCCGATACTTGGGCCGAAAAGCACACGCTGACATCAGCATTTTTGACGTTGCTCCGACTAAGCTTTTCAAACCGGAAGACAGAAAGCGCTCTGAAAAATGCAAAAATAACTATTTTCACATATGAATACAATTAATGAGTACCCTTAGTGTTTTCAATGATGTGCAGCCTATACATATGTTTACATCTCAAAAAAAGTGTTTTGGGATTTCATGACCCTTTAAGAATGACTTCAGTGAGGTTCTTTCCTCAGAGAAAAGCTCAACTCCAAGTCTTCCAGAGTCTGGGTTAAAGCTGATTTGAAAGACCGCCGTTCGCCAGTTTCTGTTCTTACTAGAAGCACGCTCACGCGCAACTCGGCCTAGATTTCTAGGCTAGTAAAACACTATGTACATAACAAACTGTTTGTATACTATTACATTGGAACCTTGAAATAACAATTTGTAAATTTGTAATCCCACAGTCAGAAATCTAGAATCTTGTCAGATGAGCTCTACGCT
Organism: Pseudorasbora parva; assembly: GCF_024679245.1. Classification (NCBI taxonomy): domain Eukaryota; kingdom Metazoa; phylum Chordata; class Actinopteri; order Cypriniformes; family Gobionidae; genus Pseudorasbora; species Pseudorasbora parva. The sequence continues at coordinate 12,036,958 of NC_090185.1, read as the reverse complement.
CCATAAAATTTGAGAACTAGTATGTACTTAAAACCCTGGACGCAGATTTGCAGTAACAAGAATGCAGCATAATGTACTAAAATCAATAATTTCAGATTAAGGCAGAATGAATTCAAATGTAACAATTTATTAACCAGGTAAAAAAAAAAAAAAAAAAACATAATTCAAAATCCGACTCAAAGAATAAAAACATCAATGATTAATCAATTATATACAAAATCCACATGTCAAAGAACAAGGAATTTGGAAATATTTACCTGTTAGTAAAAACTACACAGCAATCGGGCAGGAGAAATATCTACAGATTTCCCAAGTTTTGTCATCTTTCCTTAAATACACAGATAATTCAATAGGTTCACCCAATGGTGGTTACTGTTATAATTAGATGTTGGTCCCTTATTCAGGAGGTCACAAATGGGCAATCAGAATTTGTGTTTGAATGGTTTCTCAACATCTGTCAAGGAGAGCATCCTGTGTTATAGAGTGTGGGAGGTCATCTTAATGTTGTATTTTCTCAACTTATAGAACTTCTTGGAGGTTTGTATTATGGCTGGTAGAATGAGACCATTTACCAGACCCACTAAGACATTTCAAATTATGGTACTGCTTTAGAATAATAGTCATTAGTTAACATTAGTTAATGTATTAACTAGTTCTGGGCAACGATTAAAATGTTTAATCGTGATTAATCGCATGATTTTCTGTGATTAATCGCAGTATGCGCAAAATTAAAAAAATTTAATAATGAATATAACAGTGCTGCTAAATGAACAAAAGTGCAATAACATATGGTTTGCAAACAAATAAGGTGCTTTTTACAGCAGTAAAAAGTTAGTAACAGTTACAATATTTCTTGTAAATATCAACTTAAACATTAATTTAATCAAATTAAATTAAATTGGTGGTATACATGTATTGATTCTGTAGTAATATTCTCATCAGTGTTCTGTCAGCTTTAATCTACATATTTGTGATTATTCACCCCAGGGCGTTATTTAATTTTATAAAGGCCATTTTTTTAAATCTTATTAAATGTATGCATAATCTTTTATGTTAAATTCTTACATTTGATTAATAAATTTGGTTATAGTAAAGACACTGTAGGCTGTTACCAATCAAAATAAATAATTTAAACTGCAAAAAATACAGCTGCTATAACTAATGTTATAAGATTGATGTTCTAAATAAAACCTGCAATCATACTTTTAAAGCTACACTGTGTAACTTTTTTAGTTTATTCTTAGCTAAAAACATTAATATATTAATTCATTAATATATATTTACTTCTTTCAAGTTATAAAGTATTCTCGTAAAATTTATAATATGCTATTGAAAATACATACGGGTGAGGGGTTCGAATGCTGGTCGCCATGTTGCCCCTCCATCTTGAAAGTACATTAGCCAAAGAGGGACATACCCATATAGACAATGTTCGCCTTTCGCATTTTAACACCTTGTCGAATGTAAAGAGGGGGATTGCCATGTTAATCTTGGAGTAAATTGGCCACCGTAGGAGTTAAAACGAAATCAGAATTGAGAGGAACAGAAACTATTATTCTCTGGATGGTCATATACCTTTACACCGCTGGATGGGGAAAATATCACACATTGTAGCTTTAAACATAACCGCCAATAGGGGGCAGCAAGTGATCATCTTCATAAGTGAGTCATTGAGTTGTTCATTCAAATGATTTATTCAAAACGCTGAATCATTTAGTAACAAAACATTGAGCTGAGTGTTGCTTTCTTTTGGAACTCTTTTCGTCTGTGAAATCATGGGTGAAATGGAACAAAAAAGGTTGTTTGGATCTAAAATTTAAGTAACTTAATATTAATTAGGCTATTTGTTTTTTGAACTAGGCTACACCATTCATGCTACACAATTCACGATTGCAAAGTCGACTTGTGTTATTAACAATATCATAAATCATAAATATCAACAACTAGAAAAAACTCAGTTTTACCCCAGTATGTTTCTTCTGTGAGTTTATATTGATGCTCAATTGTTTTGATTTCTCCACGAATGTTTCTCACAAAGAGACAGGCAGCGCAAGCCTCAACGCGACTTGTTAACGTACCAGAGGCAGAGATACACGCATCAATCGCTGTTTACATTCAATATAATAAAAACAACCAAAAATCGGAATCATTCTTGCGTTTCTGATTATTTTTGTTTTATTTGTCCCAGACAAAGAATGTCAAGCCCTTGGCTTAGGGTACAGACAGCACTGTATTCTCCTGTGACCAATGGTTTGTCTGTATGTGTATTTCAGAGGCAGTGAGCAACGGCCTTTCAATATAATAAATAACTACGTTAATGCGTAATAAAATAATTGTCGCCGTTAATTAATTAATGCGTTAACGTGATGATAACACGTTAACTTGCCCAGCCCTAGTATTAAAGGACAACTCCGGTGATAAATGAACCTAGGGGTAATTAACAGATGGTTACAGAGTAGATCGTTCTCTGGGATGCGTTTTCATGGAAATCGAATGTAAAGAGTTTTATCTTTAAAAACAGATTAGCTTATAACGCTAGTCTATGGGGCACAGAGTAGTGAAATTAAATCGCTAGTTAATACCACTAACAAGGCTCAAAATAGCCTCACACTAACACAGCAGCATAATGAGGGTCCCTATATGCATACCGAAGCATTGAGAACTTTGTAAGAGTACAAACAGTTTAATAAGAAAACACTTTATAAACATAGTACATTACGCGTTCACGGACAGGCGCCATCTTGGAAAACAGTCTCGACTCGTCGAGCCACGAGCGCTGTGCTAAGTGATGAACTGTGACTTGGAATCTCATGTGGTCCGTTGTTTCCGGAAGAAAACACTGAACACAACAGAGAAAATAAATAAATAAATAAATAAATAAAAAAATGTCCATGTTATTACATTTCACAAACTTAATTCCTATCGACCAGCTCACTTAGAACAGCGAGACTGTTTTCCAAGATGGTGCCTGTCCGTGAACGCGTAAGGCACTATGTTTATAAATTATCTTCTTATTAAACTGTTTGTACACTTACAAAGTTTTCAATGCTTCGGTTTGCATGTAGGGACCCTCATTATGCTACCGTGTTAGTGTGAGGCTATTTTGAGCCTTGTTAGTGGTATTAACCATTGATTTAATTTTACCACCCTGTGTCTACCCTGTGCCCCATAGACTAGCGTTATAAACTAATCTGTTTTTAAAGATAAAACTCTTTACATTCGATTTTCATGAAAACGCATCCCAGAGAACGATCTACTCGGTAATCATCTGTTAATTACCCCTAGGTTCATTTCTCACCGGAGTTGTCCTTTAACTAACATGAACTAACCATGAGCAGTACATTTGTTACTGTATTTGTTCATCTTTAACATTAGTTAATAAAAATCCAGCTGTTCATGGTTTGTCCATGTTAGTTCACGGTGCATTAACTAATGTTAACAAAATTTTAATAATGTACAGGTCCTTCTCAAAAAATTTGCATATTTTGATGAAGTTCATCATTTTCCATCATGTAATGATAAAAATTAAACTTTCATATATTTTAGATTCATTGCACACCAACTGAAATATTTCAGGTCTTTTATTGTTTTAATGCTGATGATTTTGGCATACAGCTCATGAAAATCTCAAAAAATTAGCATATCATGAAAAGGTTCTCTAAACGAGCTATTAACCTAATCATCTGAATAAACTAATTAACTCTAAACACCGGCAAAAGATTCCTGAGGCTTTTAAAAACTCCCAGCCTGGTTCATTACTCAAAGCCGCAATCATGGGTAAGACTGCCGACCTGACTGCTGTCCAGAAGGCCATCATTGACACCCTCAAGCGAGAGGGTAAGACACAGAAAGAAATTTCTGAACGAATAGGCTGTTCCCAGAGTGCTGTATCAAGGCACATCAGTGGGAAGTCTGGCAAAAAACGCTGCACAACGAGAAGAGGGGACCGGACCCTGAGGAAGATTGTGGAGAAGGACCGATTCCAGACCTTGGGGGACCTGCGGAAGCAGTGGACTGAGTCTGGAGTAGAAACATCCAGAGCCACCGTGCACAGGCGTGTCCAGGAAATGGGCTACAGGTGCCGCATTCCCCAGGTCAAGCCACTTTGGGTCTACAGAGAAGCAGCACTGGACTGTTGCTCAGTGGTCCAAAGTATTTTTTTCTGATGAAAGCAAATTTTGCATGTCATTCGGAAATCAAGGTGCCAGAGTCTGGAGGAAGACTGGGGAGAAGGAAATGCCAAAATGCCTGAAGTCCAGTGTCAAGTCCCCACAGTCAGTGATGGTCTGGGGTGCCATGTCAGCTGCTGGTGTTGGTCCACTGTGTTTTATCAAGGGCAGGGTCAATGCAGCTAGCTATCAGGAGATTTTGGAGCACTTCATGATTCCATCTGCTGAAAAGCTTTATGGAGATGAAGATTTGGTTTTTCAGCACCACCTGGCACCTGATCACAGTGCCAAAACCACTGGTAAATGGTTTACTGACCATGGTATTACTGTGCTCAATTGGCCTGCCAACTCTCCTGACCTGAACCCCATAGAGAATCTGTGGGATCTCTTACGCTGTTAAGAATTCGTCCCACTTGTGAGGACAATGAAAAGAGCGCCATTTTATCATAATATTCTATCAGTATTCGTGGTTATGTTGTTCCCTTAACTTTACGGGACAATTTCAAAAGTTGGAACACGAAAAATCATGTTCAAAACAACCACATAACCCTAAATAGCGTACATTATTTGGCCTACATTAAGTTTGACATGTTTCAGTAAATTTGCTCGTATAAAAATCACCACAGCACCTTGGCCTATAGCTAATGAGAGAAAGTTTGTCTGACACAATAGCACACAACACGCTGAGATTAATTCTAAAATACATTATATAGTATTATAGTTTAAAACAAAATTATGTATTATTACTTAAACATAGTTAAGACCACATTAACGTAACATAAATCATTTATTCGATGACGAGTGAACTTGACGTAGACATCACTTAGGCCTAAATAATTCCTATTTCCCTTGGATATATTTACTTCTTACTTCACTTCTAACGTTAAATATCCGCACAAGCCTAATATGTTCAACATATTTGTCAGCAATTTAATCATTAACACTTACCTGACGCGTGAACTGCACCCTCAAAATTGCTGATGCTGCCTCTCTGGTGAAACTCACGAAGTCGAAGTCCTTTGATCTCAATCCTTCCGCGAAATCAAACGAGCAATACAGATCCTTCCGCGTAGTCAAACATGACATAAGTGTTGTCACCTTGTCATATGAGCTTCACCTGTGACTAATAATGGATCAATTAGGTCTCAAGTGTGTATAAAAAGAACCCCAGTACGCTAGACCTTCACATCAACTGCAACTAGACCTCTGCAAACATGCCTAAGATTCACCCTGAGACTAAAGTTTTGATTATCAAGAGGCTGAAGACCAGATCCACTGCTGATGTGGCAGACACCTTCAATTTTTCTCAGCATCAAGTACAGAGGATTAAAAAAAAGATTTGAAGAGACTGGAGATGTTTTTGACAAGCCCAGGTCAGGCAGCCCATTTTCCATTGCAGCAGAGCTCCATGAGACCTGGTCACCTGAAATCCCTGTGTCAACCAGAACAGTTTGTCGGATTCTATCTCGAAATGGCCTCCATGGTCGAATCAGTGCCCAGAAGCTAGCACTAAACAAAAGACAATTGAAAAACCGTGTGGCATTTGCCAAGGCCCACAGCCTGCTAAAAGGATGGACGCTGGAAAAGTGGCAGAAGGTGGATTTTTCAGATGAATCTTCAGTTGAATTACACCACAGTCGCCGCAAATATTGCAGGAGACCTACTGGAGCCAGAATGGATCTGAGATTCACCCAGAAAACAGTGAAGTTTGGTGGCGGAAAAATCATGGTCTGGGGTTACATCCAGTATGGGGGTGTGCAAGAGATCTGCAGGGTGGAAGGCAACATCAATAGTCTAAAATACCAAGAAATCTTAGCTACCTCTTATATTCCCAACCATAAAAGAGGCCAAATTCTGCAGCAGGACGGTGCTCCATCGCATACTTCCATCTCCACATCAAAGTTCCTCAAGGCGAAGAAGATCAAGATGCTCCAGGATTGGCCAGCCCAGTCACCAGACATGAACATCATTGAGCATATGTGGGGTAGGATGAAAGAGGACACATGGAAGACGAAAACAAAGAATATTGATGAACTCTGGGAGGCATGCAAGACTGCTTCCTTAGCTATTCCTGATGACTTCATCAATAAATTGTATGAATCCTTGCCAAACCGCATGGATGCAGTCCTTCAAGCTCATGGAAGTCATACAACATATTAAATTTGGATCTCACAGCACCACAACTTAATTTGCTGACATATTTTTGTATGCAGTAAATTTGTTCAATTTCTGTATAGGCGACAAAACTTTTGTCTTGCCAAAATTTGACCTTTCTGTCTTGATTAAATGATAAATATTTTTTCTATGAAAATTATTTATTTCAGTGCATTAAACATCATTTTGGAGGGTTTTAGCTTTTCATATGAGCTATTTCTAACACCAATTAATTAATTAAAAGTCAGGTTAATATCAGGTATTTCTAGAAAATAGATAAGCGACAAGACTTTTGTCAGGGACTGTAATATGTAAGTGTTGTAGGATCCATCTTCTCATCATAATGCAGATACCATCATAAACAAAACATTGAAAATACATCTAATTTCACAAATATTGTTCTGATATAGGCTATTTTATCAAATGTTTGTAACAGCCCATTTCAACAGCACTAACAAAAATCTATTTACCATGGTAAAATATTATGTGTAAAATATTGTGTTGGCCATACTTTTATAAAATGTTGACTGGATTTGAAAATATCAATTCATTTAATGTTTTTCAAATATATTTGTGCAGACTTAATATAATATGTCTTCTTAAAGGGATCCCCTGTTGTTGAGCCTTGTATGGCTTAATACAGGGATTCCCAAAGTGTGGTGCGCGCACCCCCAGGGGTACGCAAGCTGCCTCCAGGGGGTGCGCGAGAGGAAAAATGTAATGGCGGTCTTTTTTTAAAAATGGGATTTCCATACAATAAAAAAAGACAAGATGATCGCGGAAGATTTGGTTTCAAAGTAAAATGTAAAAGTGCTTATTTAAGTTTTTTTCTCATTTTGTGTTGTTGCGCTAATTCTAAAACGAAACTAACATCTGCTTGGCCTCACAGAGCGCACATTAACTGACAAGCTTACATTCAAGGTGTGCGCGCACTGGCGCGGTTTCAGTTCATGCATATGGAAGCTTAACTTTCATAAGAATTAATTGAAAATTACTCGCTTTGCTCCGCTCCGTTAATAATACCGGAGCAGCCCTGTGCATCTGTTCCTTTCGGTTAGATAGAATGAGTGATTTAAAAGCCCAGTCGGTGATAGGCTACCGGTGTAAACACACGTTGATTAACAGGTGGGAAAATGTCCACAAGTCACATCTCTATGTGTGCCAACTCGTTTCATTCATTCCAAACGTGTATATATATATATATATATATTAGGGGTGTAACGATACGCGTATTCGTATTGAACCGTTCGGTACGAGGCTTTCGGTTCGGTACGCGGTACGCATTATGTACCGAACGGTTCTTGGACTAATTAATTAGATTTGGAAAATAAAAAAGTGTGTGAAATATAATAATTTGCGTTCAACAAGGTAGCCCAATAACCAAAACGACATAACAGGCAATGCCCCTGACACCGCCGAAGTGAAAGAAAAAAAAAACACCAAATATGTTTTAGGCTGCTCAGTCAGGTGCTCGCTTACTCAGTAGGCTACGCGCTGAATGCTCGTGGCAATATGGCTATTGCGTTTAACAAACCAGAAATAGAAGATCCTCCAATAACCAACAGGTCTGGTGTTTGGGTGAACTTTGGATTCTTGGTAAGCCATGATGGTGTTGGCAAGATTGATGGATTAAAAAAAACAACAACGGTATGTCGCATTTGCTGATGATACAGCAGCGGGAATAATTCATGTCATGTCAATCAAAGCCGACAACAAGACGATCTTGTTGTCTTTACGCCGACAACAAGACGATAAAAAGGAGAAACAGCCACAAACTATCCCCGCAGCATTTAGACAGACATTTCCAACTTATTCAAATGGCAAAAGACATCACCGCGGCGAGTGGTCCATTTATAGCCGCGGATATGAGACCTAACGCCCGTTTCACACATACTCCGTCTGCAGTGCGTGTGCGGTGTGTATTTTTTTCCGTACCCATGTTAACGGATGACAGCTTTCACACTGCACGCGGATGCTGTCCGTCAGTCTGTTCCAGGTGCGCTGCATCTGCAGCAGTGCACGGATCGTTTTCGTACCGAGTCTATTTTTTGCTGCGCTGCGTTGCTGCATTAAAGTGATAGAACATTGTTCGCATTAAAATAAACATGTACTGACGCGAAAATCTAGTAATTTCACCACAGATGCATCTCATTTAAAATATAGGCTACTCTTGTTTCAAAGTCAACACATGGCTTTTTTTCTCAAGTAAAGCAACAAAACGACACCTTACCTGGCATTTAGGTTAAAAAAAAATGTGCCATAATGGAGAGCACTCGTACTTTCTTAGAGGTGAAAAGCAAAGTTCTTTTTGACCTGCAGGATTTCTTTTAAAAGGGTGTAAAAACGAAAGTAAAGACTAGAGTCGGCTGTTTTTGAATAGACTATTGGGCTATAGGGCTCCTGCAACGCACACACACACCGCACACGCTAATGTAAAGAGCTAATGTCTTATTCCTGTAACTACATAGAAGATGGGTAAAATCATACAACAACAAAAAATCATACTTTATATATATATATATGCTTAACTGTCTGAAATCAGGGGAACTGTCAAGTGGGACAGTTAGTGATGAAGGAGGAGAGGGACCAAGAGAGAGTGAGGATTTGGAGGCAAAAGAGACGGAGAGAATAGTGAAACATTTTATGTTTGATGTTGCACTTGAAAAGTTTCAGATTGATCCTCATGTTTATTTATTTTATCTATCTCGGACCTTATTCTCTTTAATGTTGTGGATCGTTTTCGTTTGTAACTTCATTGCAATTTAATTAAATGTACTTTTGTTCTAATTTCCATAACCGTTGTGTTATGATGATGATGACGCTAGCTCCACAGTCACTGAATAGGCTTAGCGGCCTGTTGCTGCAATTTTTCTTTTATGCGGCTGAAAATAACCGTGCTTTCTGTTACTGAGCCTGTGTCTGTCACATCCTCTTAAAGTGGAAGCTTGTGCGTAGCTTTGTTGCATTATATTGAAACTTTTTTGATGTTGTTATTGTCATTCATATTCTGGTTATTTGCCCACGATTAAACATTAGTCTCTATATGGCGATAAAACAAAGCTTTGTTCATTTTTTTTATTTCTTTATTTTTGAGTGGGTATTGGGGGTGCGCGAACCCGTTCGGGACATAGAGGGGGGTGCGCAGGTAAAAAAGTTTGGGAACCGCTGGCTTAATATAACATATATCATGTCTCTTACTGAAATATGTAGTAGAAAACCCATGAAAGATCTACGTTATTTAAAAAATCGATTTTATATTTGGACCATGGGCGGCGCCATTTTGTTTGCGTTCTAGGTTGATGACGTAGAATGGTTGAACTCCTCAATCAGCTGGCGTTACCCGTAGCTATTTTTACCACAACGCAACTCGAAAATTGTTTCAGAGTTAAACAAAACCAATGAATTGCTTTGTAATTGTACTTAAAACACACTCAAACATACATGTGCACACAAACTCACCTACACAAGTCACAAACAGATCGGCGGGCGCGCACACACACCTGACAGACTGCTCTGTCTCAATTAAAATGAAATCGACCCCCTATACCCTGAAATAGGGCATTATTTGAAGGGACGGCCATTTGTAGTGTTGTCCGACATCATAGTGGACATGTTCGAGTGCAGTCAGTCTCACGTTCCACCGCAATAACGAGTGTACAGCCGATTTACAAACAGCTGTCCGACTTCACGCACCCAAACATACATGTGCACACAAACTCTCTCTCTCTCACAGACTCACACACCCCAACAGATCGGCGCGAACACACACACACACGTGTACTTGCTGCACACACACACTGCGTGCGCGCATACATAACCCTCAATCACATTCCCTGTGTTGATATCATAGACTGTTGATATGCAGTAGATTAACTGTAATGCCTAATGTATCCAACAGAGGGAAATATCTAGGTAGGATGATGGGATAAGTTAACGTGAGGAAGAGAGGCAGGATGTTTTGGTGATGATGCATGGGATTGGTTTTTGCATTAAAGTTTGAGCACAAGCTCAGTGAATTAACCACAATCTTTAAACTTTCATTTTTAAGACACAAGTAACATTCCCTGCTTTTGTTCACTAATACAACTTGAAGGAGTGAATGAAGACGAGTGCGTGAAGTCGGACAGCTGTTTGTAAATCGGCTGTACACTCGTTATTGCGGTGAACGTGAGACTGACTGCACTCGAACATGTCCACTATGGTGTCGGACAACACTACAAATGGCCGTCCCTTCAAATAATGCCCTATTTCAGGGTATAGGGTCGATTTCAGATTCAGCCCCTTTCGTGGAGACTGAGCAGCCCAACATCTCGATTGAGACAGTGCAGTCTGTCAGGTGTGTGTGCCCGGCCGCCGATCTGTTTGTGACTTGTGTAGGTGAGTTTGTGTGCACATGTATGTTTGAGTGTGTTTTAAGTACAATTACAAAGGAATTCATTGGTTTGGTTTAACTCTGAAACAATTTTCGAGTTGCGTTGTGGTAAAAATAGCTACGGGTAACGCCAGCTGATTGAGGAGTTCAACCATTCTACGTCATCAACCTAGAACGCAAACAAAATGGCGCCGCCCATGGTCCAAATATAAAATCGATGTTTTAAATAGCGTAGATCTTTCACGGGTTTTCTACTACATAATTCAGTAAGAGACATTGTTTGTTATATTAAGCCATACAAGTCTCAACACCATGGGATCCCTTTAACTAAGCACAAGTAAGAAAATTAGTTCAACATATATTTTTTTGCTCTTCCAACATTTTATTCATTGTAGTTTTTAGAGTGTATGCGTAGTGTGTTACTGATTGTAGCCTTTGTTACTTTGGTCCCAGCTCTCTGCAGGTCATTCACTAGGTCCCCCGTGTGGTTCTGGGATTTTTACTCACCGTTCTTGTGATAATTTTGACCCCACGGGGTGAGATCTTGTGTGGAGCCCCAGATCGAGGGAGATTATCAGTGGTCTTGAATGTCTTCCATTTTCTAATAATTGCTCAAGATTTATATGGCAAGGTAGGAGATCCAGAGTTAGATATAAAGTCTTACAACTGGCAAAAACTAAAGGGGGTCTAGGCGTACCCAACTTGAAGTATTACTGGTTAGCGCCACAATTACGTACAATGATAGTGTGTCTATCAGATGAAACAAGTACAAGATGGTTCAATATAGAAAAAGGTTACAGTCCTGATATGCCTTTGTCAGTGATCCCCTTTAATAGGGTTAAATCCACCAGAGAACTGTTGGGAGAATGGTCGAACATAACATGCGTAGCTTGGAAGGAAATACAACAAATGTTTAAGCTATCAGGCGATTTCTCTGTTTTGAGTTCATTTACTTATATTCAAGATTTTCTTCCATTGAGATTTGATACAGGATTCAAAAACTGGAAACTTTTGAACCTTCACTATGTATACCAATTATTTAGTAATAACAACTTTTTCAGGAACTGACTTTTTCAGGTACCTACAATTAAGGAGTTTCATATTGAAACACCCAAACTGGAATAGACTAATAGAGCCCTCCCTTTTAGAACGGTATTTATTAAAAATTCCAATGTTTATAAAATCCTTGCTTCAATGACAAGAGAGAATTCATTCTATGTGAAAGACAAGTGGACTAGGGAGCTACGGCTCAAAATAAGTGAAGAAGTTTGGTTGGAGGTATGTACTCAGGCTCATAAAGTCACGAACGCCAATTTGGGGAAGGAATTTCAATGGAAAATAGATAACAGATTTTTCAGAACACCACAAGTCTTGGCTAAAATGAATCCGAATCAATCAAGTCAGTGTTGGAAGGGGTGTGGAGAGACAATGGCTACTCACTCATATTTTTTTGGCAATGCCCTTTGTTGGATAACTTTTGGAAATCCATTTTTACATATATTAATAAAGTATTGAGTGTTGATCTGATAAGAGACCCTCTAATAGCAATCCTAGGGATTAAACCAGTTGTGATACACAGTAGGAAAAAGATGTATTTATTACAGATATTACTGATTTTGAGAAATATTTACACTATGGAAAAAATTACATATTCATTGAGATTATGTAGTTCGAAGTTACTAGTTCAAACTATTATGTAGTTCGAACTATTATGTAATTCGAAGTTACTATTCATTGAGAACATGTAGTTCGAGTTATGTAGTCCGAATTATGTAGTTCGGCTAGCTTATGTAGTTGGAGATTATGTAGTCCTGATGGCCAAAACTGAGAGACTCAGGAGGAGTTTCTTCCCACAGGCCATCAGACTCCTGAACGCTGTCACTTAACAACATGTGACTTCACCTCACTTCAGTACTAACAAACTCACATACTGATATTGCACTGCACTTTATTCTTGTTACCATGTAACTACTCATTATAATGCTGTTTGCACATTACACTCCTGCACTTCTGTTATCCACGTATTTATTTTTATAGTCTCCAGTTTACTTTATCTCACTTATTTTATTCCACATCTCTTATTTCTTTTACTTGATTTATTCATAATTCTACATATGTATATATATATAGCACCTTATCCTATTCCTATTTTATAATTTATTGTGCTTTTTTTGTTAATTGTTATTTGCTGTCCATGGAGCGGACCTGTTTACATTTCACTGCCGGTTGTATTCTGTATAACTGTGTATGTGACAAATAAAACTCTTGAACTTGATCTTGAGATTACAGAGGGACATTTTTATTGAAAGATGGGCACCATTAATGACGGTCATGATGAAAGACCATTAGAATTAGCCGGTTATATTTGTCAGGGGAACTTAAATACAACCCATGTTTTGTTTTAAGTTGATGTTTGTTTTGTTTAAATTGTTACTTTAAATATTTTCTTATTTCTTCTTCTGCTTGTACCTTTGGACATATTCTTCTGTGGAATCGATCATACATGCAAGGATGCGTGAATGTTATGATCCCCTGTAAAGGATATTGTTTATGTGTGCAAGTAATTGTTGTAAAAGGAGATCTGAAGAACATTCAAAATAAAATAATAAGTTTGCAGGAAATGTTTTTACTCAATCATATGTGTTCAGTCACTCTTCTACACGCCCTCTGTAACTACAAAGTTAATCTAATTTGAGTTCTGATGTTGTTTGTGGATTTTCTCTGGTCTCGACTTGAACTCAACTCTGAACTCGGTCTTGAGCTGGTCTCGACTATCGGGTATTATAATATAAAAAACCTAATTGGGAATTTTTAAATCATGTTTGAGGGCACATTTACTTGCCCAGGCTTATGGTTGAGCTAGCAGTTGATTATACTTGTGCTATGTGTTTTTTTTTTTTTACTAGATTTTCATTTATTTGATGTTTAATGTTTTTGTATTTAATGCATGTTGTTGGAATATTTTTTAATGGAAAACACATTGACCAACTCAAGTTGTTTTTAAAAGTGCTAAACAAACTAAAGAGCTGAAAGCATCATATATTATCAAATCAGTTGATCATAAAGACACCATTTAAATGATAGAGCGATGCAGAAAGAAGTCAGGGGTCGTCACCTGTCGGTTCAGAGTCCTGCTACACTCATTACAGTGATACTGTGAGACAGGAAGATTAAGTTTTGAGTCTTTGCCCATTTCAAACTGATAAAACATCATCTGAATGATCTTTATGTAGTCATTTCACACTCTGATGTTCTGCACACACTTGATCTAATGCAACATTTCTGTGTGTTTCTCTGTCTGTGTGTGCTGCTGTCACTCATGAAGAGAGGGAGATACCAGTGAAGAGGGGAGAAACAGTCACTCTAAAGACTGATACTGAAATACAGAGAGAGGATCTGATACAGTGGGTGTATAGAGGGAATCTCATCGCTCAAATCAAAGAAGGGACCGGAGAGACGTTTGATAAAGTTGCTGGTGGGAGTTTCAGAGGCAGACTGAAGCTGGATGAGAAGACTGGATCTCTGACCATCACAGACATGAGAATTAGAGAATCTGGTCGTTATAAACTACAGATCTTCAGCAGGAGAGGAACCACAGACAAGAGATTCTCTGTTAAAGTCTGGGGTAAGTAGTTGTCTTTCAGTTTATTTTTTAAATATAGATGAGGTGAAAAGTGATGATCCACAAGCTGAAGTCAAATTAAGAGATTCATGATGGAGTGAATGAATCAGTGACTGTAGTGATGCCGCTGTTGAGTGATGTGGATGATTTTTTACCAATACTCTTTTTTTAAGCACACACACACACACACACACACACACTTTGGTGCTGCTATCATTATGAGGACTTTCATTTGGCGTAATGGGTTTTCTATCCCCTAAAGCAGGGTTCCTCAGATCCAGGCCTGGAGGGCCACTGTCCTGCAGAGTTTATTTCTGATCCTGGAGTCCGTTTTTCGTACGTCGCTAACTCAGTTAGCTGGATTTGATTGTTGACGATTTGGCTTGATCTGGGATTGTTTGGTTCTTTGACGCTCATCCTGGACTTGTTGTCATAGCAACAGGTCCATAAGCTTAAACCTGCTCGGTAACAGGCTTATTTCATGGATTAGATGGTATCTTGAGGTGATGCTTAAGATCTGTCACAGACAACAGGGTGAGCGCCCCCTACTGCCCTCACTAACACCTCTACCAGCAGCTCCTAGTTTTCTCAGTCGGTCTCCCATCCAGGTACTGACCAGGCTCAGCCCTGTTTAGCTTCAGTGGTAAACCAGTCTTGGGCTACAGGGTGATATGGCTGCTGGCATGTATTAAGCGAGGTATGAAGAACGGACCCCCTGATCAAACTCACCTGTAATATTCTCGTATCTGTGCAGTGCATTGGCCCACTAGGACCGGATTTGAGGAACCCTGCCTCAAACATTTCACACGTATACATATACAGCATTCCTTTTAATATATATTTTTATTTTATTATATATTATATTTATTTAGCCATTTGAATTATGGAGACAGCTGGTATGTCCTCATAATGTAGGGGTAGAGACCTGAAACACAAATATATAAGAAATTCATCTGAATCGCTCTGTTTTCAGCTTTACAACTTGTCAAATTTAGTTAAAACTTAATAAAGTTTCATAATAAAAAAAAAACACTTTAAGATGCATTTTGCCAGGTTTGATGTCATTGGCTCTCATTGGTTCGAGTTTTTTCTGAATTGAATGAGCAACA
Source organism: Pseudorasbora parva (assembly GCF_024679245.1). Lineage (NCBI taxonomy): Eukaryota > Metazoa > Chordata > Actinopteri > Cypriniformes > Gobionidae > Pseudorasbora > Pseudorasbora parva. Next base: position 12,021,532 of record NC_090185.1, on the reverse strand, counting down.
GTTCATTTGACAGCTGAAGATGTGATTATATATGACCTTATTTTTGTGTAACCACAATGTCTAATGAATGTAAAAAGGATATTTATCTAATAATCTATGTTTGTTTGTTGGGACAGGAATAATTCCATCTCTTCCTCCTCCTCCTCGGAGACCACTGGAAGAAGGTAAGATTCTACTGAAGCTCTTTAACTTTGAGGATGCGTTTACACAACAACAGACAAACTCTTCAACAGAAAAGAGTTCTCCTCATACAGGCGACACCATTGTCACCGATCTACATTCACACGGATCCTTGAAAACGATGTGCATGACATCATCGTTTTCACAGATTCATGTTTATATATTTATTTCAAAAACTTGACCTTTGAAACCTATTTTGAAAAGTTTTCATTTTCAGGCCTAAAACGCCCTTGCCGTGTAAATGAATGGCCAAACACATAAAAAGGTTAACTTTTTTTAACCCTCTGGTGCTCTTCGGTCATTTCTGACCGAAAAATTTTCTGTTTTAAAATTTTAAAAATCCCAGCTTCATCAGAATGATATGAAACTTGGTGACTTTTTTAGCATTAGGTATGTAAACACACAAAAAAATTGGGGTCATGATTCGAGCATGCTAATTGGTCATTAAAAAAAAAGTAACATTCATTGTCTTCGGTCATAAATGACCGACCATAGGAAATGAATGGGAAATCGGCAAAAATACAAAAATTCTCTGAATATTTGTGTGTACAATCTACAAATCGGCCACAATGCTGAAAAAAAGTCCACAGCAGTAAAGGGGTGACACTCTAAAACATCAGGAGTGTGATACTGACACATCCACTCACACACACGCACACACACGCACACTTATACACACACACACCTATGAAAAATGTAATCTATGAACCACATTTAGAATTTTTAAAAATCACAGCTTCATCTGAAAATTATAAAACTTGGTTATTTTTCTAGCATTAGGTATGTAAACACACACAAAAAAATTAGGGCATTATTCGGGCATGCTAAGTGGTCATAAAAAAATTACTTCCACTTGTGCTCTTCGGTCAAAAATGACCCCCATAGGAAATGAATGGGAAATCTGCAAAAACACAAATATTTGCAGGATATTTGTGTGTACAATCTACAAATCGGCCACAATGCTGAAAAAAAGTACACAGCAGTATAGGGATGACACTCTAAAACATCAGGAGTGTGATATTGACACATCCACTCACATACACACGCACATTTATACACACACACACCCATGAAAAACTGAACCTATGAACCACATTTTGAATTATTAAAAATCACATCTTTGTCAGAATGACATGAAACTTGGTGACTTTTCTAACATTAGGTATGTAAACACACAAAAAAATGGAGGGCATGATTCGAGCATGCTAAGTGGTTGTAAAAAAATACTCCCACTTGCCATAGGAAATGAATGGGAAATCTGCAAAAACACAAATTCACAGAAAAAAAATCACCATTTCTAAAAAAAAAAAAATAATATAAAAATAGTATTTGATTATTTTTATATATTTATTCAAATCCAGCTAAAAAAAATTATTAAATGTGTTGAAAAGTGAACTTGGGAATTCACAAGCCCCTCCATAGAGACCTCTAGTGGATTACACCCATGGTTGCATAATTTCTTAAATAATTCCAAAAGAGGGCGCTAATCTGCCTTCAATAATTTTTTTTTTAAGGCCTAGTCTCTATTTTAACCTAAAATACTGCAATTAATTTTTTTTTTAAATAAAATGTTTTTTAAAAAAAATATTTTATAATTTTAAATGGCAAAAATAGACAATAATTATTGCATAAATATTAAAAAATACCATCAAACCATCTCAAAATACAAAATTAAAAAGAAAAAATATTATTGAAGAAAAATAAATTGCATTGGTTTTACTGGGGTGGAGGAAGTTTAATTTTTAGGTGTCCGGTCACTTATGACCGGGAAGACAACCATTGTAACCAGTAAACGAGGAGCACCAGAGGGTTAAACAGTTTCGAAAACAGTTGTTGTGTAATCATACCCTAAAAAAAAGATCTGATGTGTGATGTGGCACCATTTTACACTCTGTCCATGTAGCCAAGATTTTAATATCAGCTGAAGTGTGCATCGAGGGCGCATATCAGCCGTAAAGGAGCGCTTAGGAGCACCTTCCTTTAAGCTTTAATGATGAATGGGACACCCTACGGTCTTTTAGAACGGACACGCGCACCATTTGTGTGCCATCAGGGCCAATGACGTGATGGAAGACAAAGCCAATGTTTTGCTGACCTTTTAAAGATAGAGCAGAAAGCAAAACATTGAATAATCATTTCTTCTGCATCCTTTGCATATTGTGTCGTTTTTCTTCCGTTTCTGGGTCAGAACATCTTGGACAGTTTCACCAGTGTACAGTGTAAATGCAAATATCAATATAAACTCAGCAAAAAAAGAAACGCCCCTTTTTCAGGACTGTGTATTTCATCAATAATGTTGTAAAAATCCAAATAACTTTACAGATCTTCATTGTAAAGGGTTTAAACAACGTTTTCTATGCATGTTCAATTAACCATAATCAATTAATTAACATGCACCTGTGGAATGGTCATTAAGACCTTAACAGCTTACAGAGAGTAGGCATTTAAGGTCACAGTTCTAAAACCGCAGGACACTAAAGAGACTTGTCTACAGACTGTGAAAAACACCCAAAGAAAGATGCCCAGGGTCCCTGCTCATCTGTGTGAATATGCATTAGGCATGCTGCAGGGAGGCATGAGGACTGCTGATGTGGCTAGGGCAATAAACTGCCATGTCCGCACTGTGAGACGCCTAAGACAGCGCTACAGGGAGACAGGAAGGACAGCTGTTCATCGAAGTTTATCATCGAAGGAATGAGCGTTACACCGAGGCCTGTACCCTGGAGTGGGATCGATTCGGAGGTGAGGGGTCCGTCATGGTCTGGGGCGGTATATCACATCACCATCGGACTGAGCTTGTTGTCATTGCAGGCAATCACAATGCCTTGCAGTATAAGGAAAGACATCCTCTTCTCTCATGCGGTACCCTTAATGCATGCTCATCCAGACATGATCCTCCAGCAGGACAATGCCACCAGCCATACTGCTCGTTCTGTGCGTAAGTTTCTGCATGACAGCAATGTCAGTGTTCTGCCATGGCCAGCAAAGATCCTGGATCTCAATCCCATTGAGCACGTCTGGGACCTGTTGGATTGCAGGTTGAGGACTAGGGCCATTCCCCCCATAAATGTCCAAGAACTTGCAAGTGCCTTGGTGGAAGAGTGGGGTAACATCTCACAGCAAGAATTGACAAATCTGGTCCAGTCAATGAGGAGGAGATGCACTGCAGTACTTCAAGCAGCTGGTGGCCACACCATATACTGACTGGTACTTTTGATTTTGAGCCTCCCTGCATTCAGGGACACAATTTTTCTATTTCTGTTAGACACATGTCTGTAAAACATCTTTAGTTTATGTTTTATGGTGTTGACTCTTTCAGTGCTCATTCAAATATTTACACGCATTAATTTTACTGAAAGTAAAAACAGTTGAAAGTCAGAGGACGTTTCTTTTTTTGCTGAGTTTAGGTCGCTTTTAAAAGATGATGTTAGCGGGTCGTCATAAAAATAGTCACCAAATCAGAATTTTGCATCGTGATTTTGTGCATTTTATTTCTAATGGTAATTTGATGGTATATTTTGATATTTTTATATCGGTTCATCTTCTGTCTTAATTTCTGTAATTGTCTCTGTATTTCCACAGAACGCAGAGTAAATGAATCAGCGACTGCACTGAAGCCTCAGTCAAATAAAGAGATTCGTGATGGAGAGAAAGAATCTGTGACTGTAGTGATGCCGCTGTTGAGTGACGTGGAGGAGCGGCAGGAGACCAGCTCACTTTGAGAAGACACACACATCAGTGTCAGGGATGGATTATCACACAGCTTTACCCTGTGTGTGTTTAAAGCGCCCCAGCGCGGTGATTTCTGTTGATTTCTTGGATTGATTGCTCTGGTCTAGTGTGTTAATCTGTGCCTGATTAATGTCAATCCCTGTGACATCATCAACAGTTGAGCTCCATCTTCATGAGCCTCCGTCCAGTGAACGTGAGAAATTAATGTGTGTGTGTGTGTGTGTGTGTGTCGAGCTGTTAAACTCGTGTGTCAAAAGCTTAAATGAAGAAACATGTTTGTCAAACACTTTCCTATATCCTTTTATTAGTTACATTTCATATCTGTTACTCCATTAGCAGTTCAGCTTTGATTTTGTGTGATTATACAGTGAGTGTCATAAATGAGCAGTTTCTCAGTATTTCACTAACCATTGAATGTGCTGTTTTATATAATAATTAACACCAATATCAGGTCAATGCTCAAGTTCAGCTCTGAGGTCACGTGTGTGTGTGTGTGTGTGTGTGTGTGTGTGTGTGTGTGTGTGTGTGTGTGTGTGTGTGTGTGTGTGTGTGTGTGTGTGTGTGTGACACACAGTGTTACTTTAATGTATGTGATATTTTTTTATTATTGTAGAAATAACCAAATACTTATTGAAGTTAACATTCTTTTTACTATTTTATATTTTAATTTCATTTAAAATCGTGCTTTTGTACCTTTTATCTGCTATAGTATATTAAATACTTTCACTTAAATATATTATTCTGTATTCTGAATCTGTTTCTCCGTCCTTTAATCAGATCTGAATGTGAAATTGTAATTATGACCTGAATATAGAGTGCCAGAATCATACTTGAGCTCTTGACTGATAAACTCACCTTAATACACTCGTTTTTTTTGGGTTATTTTACATTTCTCTACTTTAAAACAGAAATGTGATGTACATTGTGTTGTGCTTTAGATTAATCACGTCTGCTTGATATATTCTCATCTGTAAGTCTTTTGGATGAAAGCTTCTGTCTGATTATTAATATTCATGTAAGATTTCTGTCCTCTTGAGTCTGTTATCAAAAACTGACTGAGCTTTTGCTTCCACGGACAGCTGTTCTAACATGAAACGCATGATTGGTTTGTTTAAAAATGTAATGAATACACACATTTGTATCTGAATGTTATAAAAAATAAATAAAAAATGTGTGAAATGTGTGTTGATTCATAATGTATTCAAAAATCAGATTGATCATGAGAAATAGAGAATTCCACTCAGACCGCCGGTTTCACAGACAAAGCTTAAGATTAAACGCATGTTTGAGCTGTTTTAACTGAAAGCAATATTTTATATTAAAATATGTCAGTGCCATGGTTTTGTCTCGACATGAACACATTTATAAAAGCTACTTAAATGTCCAAATTTAACTCAATCCCCAATCCTGTCTTAAATTATTCTGGTTGATCATTTATTGCTATGGTGATTCAGTGTGTAAGTGATTTGATCACTCCTGTTGGCGATTCAGTGTGTAAGTGATTTGATCACTCCTGTTGGCGATTCAGTGTGTAAGTGATTTGATCACTCCTGTTGGCGATTCAGTGTGTAAGTGATTTGATCCCTCCTGTTGGCGATTCAGTGTGTAAGTGATTTGATCACTCCTGTTGGTGATTCAGTGTGTAAGTGATTTGATCACTCCTGTTGGCGATTCAGTGTGTAAGTGATTTGATCACTCCTGTTGGCGATTCAGTGTGTAAGTGATTTGATCACTCCTGTTGTCGATTCAGTGTGTAAGTGATTTGATCACTCCTGTTGGTGATTCAGTGTGTAAGTGATTTGATCACTCCTGTTGGCGATTCAGTGTGTAAGTGATTTGATCACTCCTGTTGACGATTCAGTGTGTAAGTGATTTGATCACTCCTGTTGGTGATTCAGTGTGTAAGTGATTTAATCAAACCTGTTGGCGATTCAGTGTGTAAGTGATTTGATCACTCCTGTTGTCGATTCAGTGTGTAAGTGATTTGATCACTCCTGTTGGTGATTCAGTGTGTAAGTGATTTAATCACTCCTGTTGGCGATTCAGTGTGTAAGTGATTTGATCACTCCTGTTGGCGATTCAGTGTGTAAGTGATTTGATCCCTCCTGTTGGCGATTCAGTGTGTAAGTGATTTGATCACTCCTGTTGGTGATTCAGTGTGTAAGTGATTTGATCACTCCTGTTGGTGATTCAGTGTGTAAGTGATTTGATCACTCCTGTTGACGATTCAGTGTGTAAGTGATTTGATCACTCCTGTTGGTGATTCAGTGTGTAAGTGATTTGATCACTCCTGTTGGCGATTCAGTGTGTAAGTAATTGATCACTCCTGTTGGCGATTCAGTGTGTAAGTGATTTGATCACTCCTGTTGGCGATTCAGTGTGTAAGTGATTTGATCACTCCTGTTGGCGATTCAGTGTGTAAGTGATTTGATCACTCCTGTTGGCGATTCGGTGTGTAAGTGATTTGATCACTCCTGTTGGTAATTCAGTGTGTATGTGATTTGATCACTCCTGTTGGTGATTCAGTGTGTAAGTGATTTGATCACTCCTGTTGGCGATTCAGTGTGTAAGTGATTTGATCACTCCTGTTGGCGATTCAGTGTGTAAGTGATTTGATCACTCCTGTTGGTGATTCGGTGTGTAAGTGATTTGATCACTCCTGTTGGTAATTCAGTGTGTAAGTGATTTGATCACTCCTGTTGGTGATTCAGTGTGTAAGTGATTTGATCACTCCTGTTGGCGAATCAGTGTGTAAGTAATTGATCACTCCTGTTGACGATTCAGTGTGTAAGTGATTTAATCAAACCTGTTGGCGATTCAGTGTGTAAGTGATTTGATCACTCCTGTTGGCGATTCAGTGTGTAAGTGATTTAATCACTCCTGTTGGCGATTCAGTGTGTAAGTGATTTGATCACTCCTGTTGGTGATTCAGTGTGTAAGTGATTTGATCACTCCTGTTGGTGATTCAGTGTGTAAGTGATTTAATCAAACCTGTTGGCGATTCAGTGTGTAAGTGATTTGATCACTCCTGTTGGCGATTCAGTGTGTAAGTGATTTAATCACTCCTGTTGGCGATTCAGTGTGTAAGTGATTTGATCACTCCTGTTGGCGATTCAGTGTGTAAGTGATTTGATCACTCCTGTTGGCGATTCGGTGTGTAAGTGATTTGATCACTCCTGTTGGTAATTCAGTGTGTAAGTGATTTGATCACTCCTGTTGGTGATTCAGTGTGTAAGTGATTTGATCACTCCTGTTGGCGATTCAGTGTGTAAGTAATTGATCACTCCTGTTGACGATTCAGTGTGTAAGTGATTTGATCACTCCTGTTGGCGATTCAGTGTGTAAGTAATTTGATCACTCCTGTTGGCGATTCGGTGTGTAAGTAATTTGATCACTCCTGTTGGCGATTCGGTGTGTAAGTAATTTGATCACTCCTGTTGGCGATTCAGTGTGTAAGTAATTTGATCACTCCTGTTGGCGATTCAGTGTGTAAGTAATTTGATCACTCCTGTTGGCGATTCGGTGTGTAAGTAATTTGATCAAACCTGTTGGCGATTCAGTGTGTAAGTGATTTGATCACTCCTGTTGGCGATTCGGTGTGTAAGTAATTTGATCACTCCTGTTGGCGATTCGGTGTGTAAGTAATTTGATCACTCCTGTTGGCGATTCGGTGTGTAAGTAATTTGATCCCTCCTGTTGGCGATTCGGTGTGTAAGTGATTTGATCAAACCTGTTGACGATTCAGTGTGTAAGTGATTTGATCCCTCCTGTTGGCGATTCGGTGTGTAAGTGATTTGATCACTCCTGTTGGCGATTCGGTGTGTAAGTGATTTGATCCCTCCTGTTGGCGATTCGGTGTGTAAGTGATTTGATCACTCCTGTTGGCGATTCAGTGTGTAAGTGATTTGATCACTCCTGTTGGCGATTCAGTGTGTAAGTGATTTGATCACTCCTGTTGGCGATTCAGTGTGTAAGTGATTTGATCACTCCTGTTGGTGATTCAGTGTGTAAGTGATTTGATCACTCCTGTTGGCGATTCAGTGTGTAAGTGATTTGATCACTCCTGTTGGCGATTCAGTGTGTAAGTGATTTGATCACTCCTGTTGTCGATTCAGTGTGTAAGTGATTTGATCACTCCTGTTGTCGATTCAGTGTGTAAGTGATTTGATCACTCCTGTTGGCGATTCAGTGTGTAAGTGATTTGATCACTCCTGTTGGCGATTCAGTGTGTAAGTGATTTGATCACTCCTGTTGGTGATTCAGTGTGTAAGTAATTTGATCACTCCTGTTGTCGATTCAGTGTGTAAGTGATTTGATCACTCCTGTTGTCGATTCAGTGTGTAAGTGATTTGATCACTCCTGTTGGCGATTCAGTGTGTAAGTGATTTGATCACTCCTGTTGGCGATTCAGTGTGTAAGTGATTTGATCACTCCTGTTGGCGATTCAGTGTGTAAGTGATTTGATCACTCCTGTTGGTGATTCAGTGTGTAAGTAATTTGATCACTCCTGTTGGCGATTCAGTGTGTAAGTGATTTGATCACTCCTGTTGGCGATTCAGTGTGTAAGTGATTTGATCACTCCTGTTGGTGATTCAGTGTGTAAGTAATTTGATCACTCCTGTTCGCGATTCAGTTCGTTAGCATCATGTGTATTTGACTCCTTCAGTTTCCTCAATTCTTTTTCAGGTGTTTGTTCCTTCTGTGTATCACTTTAAACTACAATCTGACGAATCTGTTCAGCAAATATTTCTCCATATAAAAATTTTAACACACACACATACACATTATATATATATATATATATATATATATATATATATATATATATATATATATATATATATATATATATATATATATATATATATATATATATATATGCCTCTGAGGAAAAAAATAGACCACTTAACACTGACTTCATAACAGAATCAGCCATTCACTGCCATTATAAAGTTTGGAAGAGCCAGGACTTTTTTTAATAGAACTCTAAACGTGTTCGTCTGAAAGAAGAATGTCATACACACCGAGATGACTTGAGGACGTGAGTAGCCCAAATCATGGGAGAATTTTCATTTTTGAGTGAACAGCTTAACTGCTACTACTATATCCATATACGGAAGATACAGGATCTAATTACAGCACTGCTTTCAACATTTATAATAATAAATGTTTGTTGAGCATCAAATCATCATATTAGAATGATTTCTGAAGGATCATGTGATGCTGAAGACTGTAGTAATGCTGAAAATTAAGCTTTGATCGCAGGAATAAATTACATTTTAAAATGTATTCAAATAGAAAACGGTTATTTTGCATTTTAATAATAATAATATTTTCGCAATATTACAGCTTCTTTGTTGTTTTTTAAAAACAAATGCAGCCTTGGTGAGCAGAAGAGATTTTGCCATTTGATTATTATTTATTATAATCAGATATATAAGCCATTTGTTTATTATTTATTGTTATTTATTCAGAACCCCTTAAAGCAGCAGTAATTTTAAAGAACACCTCATTAAGCACATATCCTCCAGAAGTCCTACAGTACATTGGTCTGTTGGCTACTATAATCGTGTGTGTGTGTGTGTGTGTGTGTGTGTGTGTGTGTGTGTGTGTGTGTGTGTGCATGCACCTGCACGTCCTCTAGTTACGAGTTTTAGTTGTTTACAAACATGACAAATATCCACATTCACACCACAAATGTTATCTTTATTGGGTTTAGTTACTAGGAGTATGCAACAGATTGTTGTCATGCATTTAATCTATTCATCCATTCATCTATCCCATTTTGTGACACAGCTCTTTCCCTCACTTTCACCAGCAGAGGTCCTCGTCGAGCTCTGATTTGAAAAGCTTCGAGTAATGAACTTTCAATGATACAATTGTGCTGAAAGCTTCATGGCTTCAGAAAGCTTCACTTCGCCATCACTAATTAAACTTTAGTTCATGTTCATTTTTGTTCAGGTATAGCTACAGATAGTAAAGCAATAAAGCGCATCACCACCAGGCAGTTGTAGCAGGAGACAATAATAATAAAGATAGCTTTTTGCATGTCTTTATTTTTTTGCGCCAAATGCGTATCAAGAGTATTGATAAGTATCAGTGATAAAATAATAACACCCATCCCTACACTGTAAAAAATGAAATTGCCATTTGTCCAGTAAACAGTGCTTTTTGAATCCCATATATTTAGAATTGTTAATAACTGTGACTCTACATAAAAATACATGTTAGCTCAACAAAATTCTCCAAAATGTCACGCTACATATTAAACAAAGTTTTCTGGACAAACATTTTTGTGTTGAGCAGAAAACCTACGATCTAAATAGTTTGCGCATGCGTGATGAGCCAGAAAATCGCGCCGAAATGCACGGGGTTTCCTTCTCCATTTTGCAGGGGTAGCTCCTGGCTCGTTTTGAAGTTCGCTCATCCTCCTGCCTTTTCAAGGATCTAATATTGCCATACTTCAGTTGGTAAGTATTAATATTACTTTTCATTTCATGCATGCAATGAATTGCATATTCTCAAGCGGACAGTGTTATTGTTAGACATACGATTGGTTGTGTATTGTTAAAAGGCGTGTGGCCTAACATTTTTAATGTTTGCCACTGCTCAGATAAAGATTAGCTCATTAAAGTTCTTAATGCAATAACGTTTCAATACAATAGCCAAGATAAAAAAAAACTGAAATTAGCGAGTAATATGTTTGTTTAGCACGAGTATTCAAGTCTTTTATTGTTAGTTGAGGTTCTTTTCTTTTTTTGTCTCTAGGTGGCGCTGATAAACTGATATACGTTGAACCGCGTTTGTGAGAGAGGAAGACAGCGGAGGGTGAAGTAAGAACGTGTTATGTGTTAATGTTTAATTTGTAAGCCGGGCACACAATGTATGGATATATAAACTATTATGTAATGTTAAATGTATTTTAGCCGTTTCAATGTGCATTTTCATCGTTACAAATCACACGCAGATGTATGTTTATGAGTGTGTTTAGAACGAAATATTTATTTTTTAAACATTGAGAGCTATACATCATATGATTTTAAATATGGGGACAAAGAAAAAAAGTGTAGAATAAGACTATGCATAGCATTTTTTTGTTTATTTTATAATAATTTTAAATAATATAAGGTTGTGATGTTTACAATAGGTTCGAACTGATAATTTTCTATTTTCCAGAATGATCCAAATTGGATGTTGTTAGCATATTGTTGGATGCAACACTGAGGTATGCTGTATAAAGAAAGTTTCCACATTTGCACACTGTCTCACTGTCCACATATGTTTGTCTGCATGGAACTCAATTCTAAGAACATCCTTTATGCAGGACACTGCAATGGACAGCCTGAGTTCTTCAAGATAGCATGTTGCTCTGCTCTGCCAAAGTGTCCTTTATATCAAAACGACTCTCCACCTGGTAAATAGTGCATTTAAGATCTTGAACAAACAAACTTGTTGAGAGCATCTATGCTGACATGTTTGTCTTTTATGCTGTTGACTTAACTGATTATCACCCTTTGATTCCATACAGTTTTGGAGAGCCTGTGTTTGTAACCCTGAGGACATATCTGCAGCACTGAATGCATATTTAATGGTATGTGGCAACTTTGTTTTTTAACTTATTTTTAATTTATTAATTAGATAATTGAAATTGATTCTTTTTGATAAACAGCCTTTTCTATTGTGAGTTGTCATATCCTCCACTGAAGCCCGGCGAGTCAGGCTTCCGGAAGTGCCTGAATCAGTGGACTCTCAACAATATACTTCAAGTGAAGCTACTAAGAGGACTTTGCAACCTGTCGGAGATCTCAGAACTGCCCAATGAAAGAGCAGTCTTGGATATTCAGTGGTCCAACTCCTGTGGTCACTTGATGAAACCAACAGCCTACCATCTCATCGTTTGGTACTAATAGTCTCAACACTTCTGAAGGGTCCTCCCACAACCCCACATTCTCTGTACAAAGGTATTATTTACAAACTGCTTAGAAATTGGCCTTTAACATTCCCCATACCAATTCTCTCATTTGATTTGAATTGTATTATTTATTGCATTAATACAAATGAATTGTTTATGAACAGGTTTTTGAGGAGTTTTTCAGAATCACCAACAAAGACCTTCTGGGAGACTTCATGGCAGCCATTGGCATGTACACACCAAAGCTCCTGAAACTTAACAGAGACAGAAAAGAGCTTTCGGACAGGACATGGATGCACTCCTAGAAATACTTCATGACAGGGTAAGTTCAATTTCAATGTTTTGATAGCTTGATCTGTGTTACTTTGGCTGATGATGAATAACATTTTTATACCTAAGCTATTTGGTTGTTTCTTTTGTATGTTTTTCTAGACAACAGACATAGATGATCACAGGAGGACTCCTGCTCTACAAGGCCTGCCTGTATTTCTTTGCGAGAACCCAGCCGAGCTATTCAAGAAGTGTAATGTACGTATCAGTCTTCAAAAGGCTTAAAGGGTTATTCCAAACATGTAAAGTCTGTCATAAATTACTTTTCCTCTTGTCATTCCAAACCTGTAAGACTGTCATTAATTTTCAGAACACCAATGAAGATATTTGAAATGAAACCTGAGAGTAGGGCTGGGCAATATGGCCAAAATTTCATATCCCGATATAGCTCATTTGATATCCCGATAACGATATACATAACGATATAGCAACCTTTCTATTAATTCAGTTTATGAATAGTCTATACAAAATTGCAATGTGGAAATGCAGTTTGAAATGATATACAAAACAAATAAAGGTAGTATGGACTACATTTTTATTTTATTTAGAACCTTTTTTTAAAGCAAGACTGTTAGTAAAGTTAACACCTGCCTAGGGATGTTAACCGATGACCGTTTGACCGATGGTTGACCGTATCAACGTTAACCGATCAAAGTTGTCGGTTAAAATAAATTAAAAAGTGATCTCTAAATTAGGCTATTATAGACAGTGGACTAAACGCTACTACAGGTGGCCGTCTCATTCCAAAATCTTTTTGTGTGATTGAACATATCCCTCGCACTCAATTTTTCATAACTCGCCTGTTTGTACTTAATAAACCAATAAAAACATTTGGCGCGAGGTCACAGCGTTTGGGTTTGCGCGCTCACAAGGTTTGCAAAAAGTAAACACTCGAGGTTAGAGCCAGGGCAGACGACAGTATGAAGCGTGCATTTCGCTTAAGATGGGCTTACATTTGGAGATATATTACATCTTCATTTCAGTGGTAACACATAAGGTGTTGATCGTCTTTCTTTATTATTGTTAGCAGTAACGTTACCTCAAACTAAAGCGGCGTCTCTTCGGAGCTGTCATTTTCTTAAATGAGCCGCGGCAATGATTCAAATGAGCTTCTAAGGCTGGACAAACGCCTTTATTTTCAACGCATCACCTTGTACCCAAACCATTTCGAAACTAAGGAGCCATTTGTCCTCTGATTACAAACAAGCTCCTCTGCGGCGCGTTTGCGGGACTCGTGTTTCGCGCTGTGGGGGATTTTAAAAAAGTGACGTGAGTGGAAGGGAGGCTGCAGCGCGTGTGTGTGTGTGAGTGAGAGAGCGAGAGAGAGACAGAGGGAGCGCGTTATGTATTGCATGGGCATGCCGTGGCGTGAGGTGCATCTTGACATAAAATTCTGCCATAAACGCCTTATCGTGGCGTAAGCGATAGAGCCTTATATAAAACGATAGACATTTTCTATCGTCCAGACGATATATTTCGTCATATCGCCCAGCCCTACCTGAGAGATTTCTGTCCCTCTATTGACAGTCTATGCAACTGTCACTTTTCAAGCCCCAAAAGGTAGTAAAAACATTGAAGTAGAGTAGACCATGTGACTCCAGGTGTTTAACCTCAGTTTTGTGAAGTGACATGAATAAGTGAAAAAAAAAAAGTAATTTTTTTTTTTACATGCAGAGCAATTGCATCGCTAATCAAATTGAGGTTACGCCTCTGGAGTCAAATGGATTATTTTTATGTCTTTAATACCTTTCTGGGCCTTAAAAGTGGTTGTTGTATTGGCTGTCAATGGAGGGACAGAAATCATTCAGATTTCATAAAAAATATCTTAATTGCTGTTTTCAAGATAATGGAAAGTCTTACGGTTTGGATCAAACTAAAGGTGAGTAAATAATGACAGAATTTAATTTTTTGGGTGAATTAACCATTTAAAGCAGGGATGTCCAAACCTGCTCTTCTATGGCTCCTACCTACCTGGAAGTTTCTAGTAATCCTGTGGACCTTGATTATCTGGTTCAGATAAGTGTAGTTTGAGTTAAAGCTAAACTCATCAGCACAGTGACCCATAGAACAGGATTGGACACCCCTAGTTTAAACTCTCTCTCTTTGGTGTTTTCTGCTTATTTACTTGGTCATGCCATTCTTTGTGTTATCTGTCATATTATAATCTCCACTTGTGAATAAGGATTTCACATTATAAAACTATTTACCAATACAAAGTTTACAATTAGTGCATACAATTTATGTATTGCCAACCCCTCATCCCCACCCCCATCTTAATTAATTTGTTACAAAATTAACTAATTAAATTCTAAACTAAAATATATTTCTTATTGTGTTTGTGTCACAGGAAACAAAAGCGGTCTCTGTTGACATTTTCTATGTGCTGGACGATAACACCCAAACAACATCACCATTTATCAAGACTTTTGCTGTTGTACTGGAGGGGTTTGTTCTGGAAGAAGTTTTCCTATCCTAAGACGATCCAAAGACTGGTAACAAAATGGTTGTGCGTGAGGCAGAGTTGGACCAGTGTTTCCAGTTCTTTTAATGTTTTAAAAAAAAGTTTCATTTGAGACATTCAAAATAAAAAACAAGCATTGAAGTTTTGTACGGACTGTTTAAATGGACAGTTTTACTCAAAAGACACTGTATGAAAACTGTGCATTGCAGTGTTGTGGATACGTTTTTTTTTATGTTTTTAATTACAGATTGCAAGCTCTTTTACAATGAAACACTGCACTCATATTGATAAGCCATAAAATAGTGAAACTGTTTAGAGTGTAAAAAAAAAAAAGCATTTGTGTGAATATTATTTATGGATCTGGCATTGAGTGACCTGTTTATCTTTGCTTTGTCCTAAAGATATTTTAAGCAAATTTGGACAAGTGTTAATTAAAGGGTAAGTTTGGCCAAAAATGAAAACCCAAAAAGTCATTTACTCAACCTAGGTTGTTCCTGACTTGAATGTGTCTGTATTCTGTTGAACACAAATGAAGATATTTAGAAGAATGTTGGTAACCAGACAGTTAACAGTAGCCATTGACTGTACTCTACATAGTATTCCCCCCCCCCCCTACTATGTAAGCCAATGGGTGCCGTCAACTGTCTGGTTACTAACATTCTTCAAAATATCTTCCTTTGTGTTCAACAGAAAACAGACACTTGCAAGTTTGGAACGACCTGCGTGTGGGTAAATGACAATTTTTTTCAATTTTGGGTGAACTATCCCTTTAGGAATTTTTCTTTCCTGTAGCTTAAACAGTAAAGCGTGGCACTAGCAACGCCAATGCCATGGGTTCGATTCCCAGGGAAAGCAAGAACTGACAAAAATGTAAAATGTGTACCTTAAAATGCAATGTAAGTCGCTTTGGATAAAAGCGTCTGCCAAATGCATAAATGTAAATGTAAATTATATAACATTTCACTACATTCTTTTCAAATGTATGTACATGCATGTGCTTACAACTGAAATAAACAGATCAAAATAACTACATTTCTGTCATTTGTAAATAGATGTAAAGTCACTAAAATAATTATAGGAAGGATAGTGTGGTGACACTTTATTTTGCGTTCAGGAAACAGAAAAATATAAATTACCTCAACAACAGTAATTGTTGTTTCAGTTGCTGTGACAAGAATATTTTTATTAGCAAAATACGACTATCAATATTGCGTGAACAAACAAATTTATGTTGGCTGAACAAATGATCTTTACTGGGAAGAATTAAAAAATAATTGTTGGGACAACTCAAAAGTCTTACTGCATCAAGTTGCCTTACATTTTTACGTTTTCTCAACTATTTGTTTTTTACAGTGTAATGATAAGACACTTTTTTTCAATAAAAATAATGTAAAATATATATATTGTTACATCATTCATTGATTATGTTGTTTGATTGATGAATTAATGTGCTACATTTCTGTCCTCATTATTTAACACTTTACATGGTTTAAAAAAATCATTAATGTTCAAAATGTTCTGGCTTAGTGATTTTACAAAGTAACACTGAATAAATGCTGATTAATAAATGAATGCATTGTGGTTTTGGGTCATTTTCTATTAGAGTTTAATGGGGGGTTGTATCGGTTTCTATTACATATTGATCTGTACACTCTAAAAAATGCTGGGTTAAAAACAACCCAAGTTGGGTTGAAAATGGACAAACCCAGAAATTGGGTTGTTTGATCCCAGTGATTGGACCCATTCAAACAACACAATTTCTGGGATTGTCCATTTTCAACCCAACTTGGGTTGTTTTTAACCCAGCATTTTTTAGAGAGTGTACATACCACTATAACAACAAATACGGGAATTGCAAAGTTACTTCACTGTAATATTATTTGTCATGTTGCTGCAGCTAATATGGTCATTTTAGGTTACGTCCTCATAACATGCCAGTTTGGTTGTAAAAATGTGCTTGTCACGTTCTAGTGACGTACAGCTATAGAGGGTATGCGCGTGACATCATTGTCAGCCGGAGTGACTGCAGTTACACCCACTGAGTGGCAAAAACACTGAGCGGCAGCATTGGTTTTCAGTGTGTATCCAGTGAAAACCACATAAAAGGCATACGATTAGTGAATTCTATTTTATGATGCTGAAAAATACTTCACTTGAGCATCTTTGGTTCTGGCTTTATTTGCAACAAATCATGTGTTTTGTTAACACAAAGACCACAATCTCAGATAAAAAGCCAAGAGTCAAACTGCCCATCTAAAGAAAACACTGATCACCATAATGGTGACCAAACACCTGCGGCTATCCTACGATTACGAAGTGCACATTTCATGCCTCCGCTGACACTCAGCGGCTGAGAATGACACTCCTCCTCTGTAACCAGGTGAGTCTAACTGAGCTTATTTCTCTAAAACAGCATATTCTATTCTGCATTTGCTTCCCAGGCTCGCCCCCACAAGCCGCATTCAGTGAAGGCAGACGCTCTCACTACAAGAGCTTGAGTCTTGTCTCGCTGCTCGCTTCTTGAATTTTCTCTGCCATTCTCTTTCTCTCAATCACGAGATGAAACATTAGGGTCGTAGGTCTATTCCTGAATGTCTCACTCTCTGTGAGTACGAGCATAAGGCTGGCTACACTGAGTACAGCACTAAAGGCCCTTTCACAATGGACGCGATTTTGACGTGCGAATAATTCGCGCAATGTTTTTTTTTCCCCGATCAGCTGTTTGTGTAATGAGGCGAAAAAACAACTTTTTTTTTTTCGTTTCGATGTCGTTTTTTTTTTTTTTTTTTTTTTACTCTAGCGGCGACAAAAACGGCTTCAACTAATCACATCAAAGGAAACAATAGTGACAAAATGTCCAGTTGATGTCACAAGCTATTCAATCAACTTTGCCAGGCATGGCATTTCTCATGAGATTACAACTGTAGCTGTACAGCTGAAGCATGATACAGACAGCAATAACTTAACTTATAAGTTAGTATAATAACTTATAACTTTTA
Organism: Pseudorasbora parva; assembly: GCF_024679245.1. Lineage (NCBI taxonomy): Eukaryota > Metazoa > Chordata > Actinopteri > Cypriniformes > Gobionidae > Pseudorasbora > Pseudorasbora parva. The sequence continues at coordinate 12,003,918 of NC_090185.1, read as the reverse complement.
AGTTATTACCTTTTATAAATAGTTGATTTTTTTCTAAACATTGTGTCCGCGATTATGGAAAGTGAACGTGTTGCCATCAGTTGGCTAACGTTACGTCTGTGGCACTGAAATGTTTACATTGACTCGACTGGAAACATCTGCTCGGATCGATTGATTCCCTGAAGTGCGTGGTTTGTCTCGTCCGATGCGCTGCCGTCTCTGGAGGAGATCCTCAAATTGTCCCACAGACTTTAGAAAGTAAGTGCAGAACTGGCCATGATAAAGTTTTAGCTCCTGTACAAGATTAGCATCCTCCCCTTCAGACTCTCTGTTCTATAAGACTGGCTGCACCCAAAACCTTCCTCTCGGTCCTTTAAATAAAATGATAAGCTCGTCTTCACTGAATGATGAAGTGCCCGTGTTTTCTCGGCTGTCGCCGCGAATGTTTTGGAATGTTGGAGCTCTGAAACGTCGCAAATTCGTGTCGCGGCTGATGTGAATGGTTTTGACGCGAAATATTCGCTTATTCGTTACGCTTTTTCGTGACGCGTCCGGTGTGAAAGGACCTTAAGTATGATGCTCTCCCCTCTGTTTATCAGCTGAGAGTCATAGCATAATTCTCCCTAAAAAGAGTTTCTTTCCACTGGCGTTTGTTCTAAAAACAATGCCATGCCCATGCAAGCCATGTTCATCAAAAAAATAATAAATAAAGAGGAGAGGGTGCAGTCTCGCTCTGAGTGGATCATCCTCCTAGAAGGCTTGTGTTTCCCTTCCAACACCCTTTTCAGTTCCGGCTGTTGAAGAAAAGGTTCTGATTGCAAACAATTGACTCGTTCAAGTTCACATACCCTTGCAATCGATTGTTGTTATAGCAAACCAAATAAAACGCAAAAACACTCAAAAGAGTACTTTTCCTCTTCCTAGGACTTCAGGTGTCAGGACCCCATCTCACTGCAGCGGGTCATTTCCCAAACGAATTCAGACCCTATCACTCAGGCCAAGGCTTGGGAAGCCATAGCCATCCCAGATGTGTCAGAATGAGTTCTGAACATGGAGAAATGAGATTACTCGCTCCAATCTGTCGCAGACCCGCCACGTTTCAATGGTGTGGTCAATAAATTGGCAAGGGGCAGCGTGGCTCATGTCCTCCATCCCGAAGTAATGAGCTTATTAGCAAAGGGAGCTGTCAAGACAGTCCGCCCTCCCCACAGTGAGTCCCATCCTGGACCTCAGGCACCTGGACAAGGCCCTTATGAGACGGCCATTCAAGATGCTAACGTCCAAACAAATCCTATCGTAAATACACCTAGGGGGGACTGTTTTTTCTCAGTGGATAAGAAAGATGCTTACTTTCATATCCAAATAGCGTCCTATCAAAGACTTTAAGCCACTATAAGTGAACACAGATGCAGACACACACAGTTTGAGGTTTTATAAGTTTCATATGAGCAGTGAATAGAAAAGTAGCCATTTACACAATAGGCTGTTACACATTTAGCACATACACTAAAGGATAGGAACACCACACTAATAGTTTTGATTGACCCCCTTTCACCTTCAGAACTGCTTTAATTCTACGTGGCATTGACTCAACAAGCTGCTGAAAGCATTTCTTTAGAAAAGTTGGACCATATTAATAGCATCTTGCAGTTGATGGAGATTTGTGGGATGCACATCCAGGGCACGAAGCTCCCGTTCCACCACATCCCAAAGATGCTCTATTGGGTTAAGATCTGGTGACTGTGTGGGGGCCATTTTAGTACAGTGAACTCATTGTCATGTTCAAGAAACCAATTTGAAATGATTCAAGCTTTGTGACATGGTGCATTATCCTGCTGGAAGTAGCCATCAGGGGATGGGTACATGGTGGTCATAAAGGGATGGACATGGTGCTCCTGTCTGTCTGCCTGCTGCTGCTGCTGCTGCCACCACAGTGTTTGTAGCTCTGTATAGCTGTGTTTGAATCTCTATTTGATATATTTTCTTTGTAATTTACACTGCTAAATATAACTTACTCATCACCATATAGTGTTTAATATAGCCTATCAATTTAAATTTGACATTACTAGCTTTTAATCTAAATCACTACCACACGTTAGCTTTTCGCTAGCCTGGTAGCTTTCCATCCCAGCATCCAGGTCTCCTGTTTTCTGAGTTCTATAGACAACTGTGGTGAGTTGGATTATTAAAAAGACTCCATCAGACAACTGTGGTAAGTTTTGGATTCATCAACAAATACGGTAAGCCATGTCTTCTTCTCCTGTCATTGTCACTTGCACTGCATGCTACATGTTTAGCATATCTATCTCCGTTGGCGAACAGGGCTTCACATGTGATAAATGTAAGGAATTAATCAGGCTGACGGAGAAGATTTCAGATTTAGAGACATGCATCCAAGCTTTATGTGAGAGTAGTGAGAATGTAACAGCTTTAGATACTGCTTTGGATGCGACTAGCTTAGTGAACACTCATTGTTTGGTTCCGGCTGAGCCCGCGCAGCAGGGCTGGGTGACGATGAGAAAGCATAGTCGCGGATCAAAAAACCACTCTTCCGTTCCGATTAGAACATCAAACAGGTTCTCACCACTCAGTGACGCACCCACTGAGGATCCTGTTGAAAGTGCCCTAGTTATTGGCGATTCTATTACACGGAATGTGAAAATAGAGACACCAGCCACCATAGTCACATGTTTACCGGGAGCCAGAGCGCCTGACATCAAAGCAAATTTAAAAGTGCTGGCTAAAGCTAATCGTAAATTCTCTAAGATTATTATTCACGTTGGCACTAATGATGTTCGACTTCGCCAGTCGGAGATCACCAAAATTAACATTAAAGAGGTGTGTAAACTCGCAAGTACGATGTCAAAAGCCGTATATTTCTCTGGTCCTCTCCCCGCGAAAAGGAGTGATGAAATAGTTAGCAGATTATCATCACTCAATGGCTGGTTGTCTAAGTGGTGTCTGCAAAATAACATAGGGTTCATAGACAATTGGAAAAGCTTTTGGGGCAGACCTGACCTGTTGAAGATAGACGGCATTCATCCCTCCTGGGCTGGTGCTGCTCTTCTCTCTAGTAATTTGGCACATAGTCTTAGAGCTAAACCTTGACTCACTGGGGCCCAGGTCAGGAAGCAGACAAACTGGCTAAACCAACCGTCTGCTAGCTGTCTCACGTCACCAAAGTCAGCTAAATCCCAGCACATAGAGACTCTTTCACCTAGATATTATCACATAGAGACTGTGTCTGTTCCCCGAATTAGTAAATACAAAAAACCATCAAAACCATTCAACAGTAAAAATTTAATTGATGTCCAACAAATAAACAACAGATATAATACAGATGAACAATTGATAAAGCTTGGGTTGCTGAATATTCGATCCCTTTCGCCAAAAACGCTTGTTGTCAATGATATGATTATAGATCATAACTTAGATGTGCTGTGTTTGACAGAAACCTGGCTAAAACCTGATGATTACATTACTTTAAATGAGTGCACCCCTCGAGATTATTGTTACAAACATGAGCCACGTCTGAAAGGTAAAGGGGGAGGTGTTGCTGTAATTTATAATAATATTTTCAGTATTACTCAGAAGTCTAGTTTCAAATATAATTCCTTTGAAGTTTTGGTGCTTTATGTAACACTGTGTAGTGTAAATGATAAATCCCTTCTGACATTTGTGTTGGCTACTGTATACAGGCCACCAGGGCACAATACAGACTTTATCAAAGAATTTGCTGGTTTTGTATCGGAGTTAGTATTAGCTGTAGATAAAGTACTAATTGTTGGGGATTTTAATATCCACGTAGACAATGAAAAAGACGCATTGGGATTGGCATTTAGAGACATTCTAAACTCTATTGGAGTTAGACAACACGTATCGGGACCCACTCATCGCCTTAATCATACTTTAGATCTAATAATGTCACATGGAATAAATGTTGATACTGTTAAAATTCTGCAGCAGAGCGATGACATCTCAGATCATTACCTAATATCATGTATACTTAATTTACCTAAGGCTGCAAAGCCATCCCCTCGCTTCAAATATGGCAGGACGATAACCGCTGCGACTAAAGATTGCTTTGTACATAATCTTCCTCATCAGTTCCATCTCCTCAGCATTACAGATAGCCAAGAGGAACTTGATGCTGCAACCGAAACTATTGACTCTCTCCTTACTAGCACTTTAGACATAGTTGCTCCCCGGCGCTTAAAGAAGATTAAAGCAAATAATCCAACGCCGTGGTACAACGAGCACACTCGGGCCCTTAAAACAGCAGCCAGAAAAATGGAGCGCAGCTGGAAGAAAACAAAACTAGAGGTTTTTCGCAATTTGTGGAAAGAGAGCATGATTGCATACAGAAAGGCCATAAAAACTGCTAGATCTGCTTATTTCTCAACTCTTTTAGAAGAAAACAAACACAACCCTAAGTATTTATTCGATACAGTGGCTAAATTATCAAAAAATAAAGCTTCAGCTTCTGATGTTTGTAAACAACACAGCAGTGATGACTTTATGAACTTCTTTACTAGTAAGATTGATAATATTAGGAATAAAATTATAACGATGCAGCCGTCTATTACAGTATCACTTCAGACAGAGCACTGCAGGGTCACTGAGGAAAAATTACACTCATTCACTGCTATAGGAGGAGAAGAACTGGCTAAACTTGTAAAATCATCAAAATCAACAACATGTATGCTTGACCCTATACCGACTAGGCTATTAAAAGAGATACTTCCAGAGGTCATAGATCCTCTGCTTAATATCATTAATTCATCTTTGACATTAGGATATGTACCGAAAACTTTTAAGTTGGCTATAATTAAACCACTTATTAAAAAAAAGCAACTTGATCCTAAAGAATTAGTCAATTACAGGCCAATCTCGAATCTACCGTTTCTATCAAAAATACTAGAAAAGGCTGTGTCTTCACAATTATGTTCTTTTTTAGAAAGAAATGGTATATGTGAGGATTTCCAGTCAGGATTTAGACCGTATCATAGCACTGAGACTGCTCTAATTAGAGTTACAAATGATTTACTCTTATCATCTGATCGTGGTTGTATCTCTCTATTAGTGTTACTCGATCTTAGCGCTGCATTTGATACTATCGATCACAATATTCTTCTGAATAGAATCGAAAATTATGTTGGCGTTAGTGGAACTGCTTTGGCATGGTTTAAATCGTACTTATCTGACCGTTATCAGTTTGTAGCAGTAAATGAAGAGATGTCACACCGATCACAAGTTCAGTATGGGGTACCGCAAGGCTCAGTGTTAGGACCGCTGCTCTTCACCCTGTATATGCTACCACTGGGAGATATCATTAGGAAGCATGGCGTTAGTTTTCATTGTTATGCTGACGATACTCAGCTCTATATTTCCTCACGCCCTGACGAAACCTACCAATTCACAAGATTAACGGAATGCATAGCTGATATAAAAAATTGGATGAATAGTAATTTTCTGCAACTTAATTCAGATAAAACTGAATTTTTAATTATTGGACAGAAAAGCTAGTAGTAACCGAGAATACTGTCTAACACTTGATGACTGCTCTGTCAAGCCCTCGCCGTCAGTGAGGAACCTGGGTGTGCTCTTTGATACCAATCTTTCATTTGAAAGCCACGTTTCTAGCATCTGTAAAACCGCATTCTATCATCTTAAAAATATATCTAAATTACGGCACATGCTTTCAATGCAAAATGCTGAACAGTTAGTACATGCGTTCATGAGCTCAAGGCTAGATTATTGTAATGCTCTACTGGGGGGTTGCCCTGCTCGCTTAATAAACAAACTCCAGCTAGTCCAAAATGCAGCAGCTAGAGTTCTTACTAGAACCAGGAAGTATGATCATATTAGTCCAGTTCTGTCAACACTGCACTGGCTCCCTATTAAACATCGCATACATTTTAAAATCTTGCTTATTACTTTCAAAGCACTAAATAGCTTAGCTCCCCGGTACTTAAGCGAGCTCTTAACGCATTATACCCCATCACGTCGATTGCGGTCTCAAAACTCTGGCCAGTTGATAATACCTAGAATATCTAAATCAACTGCAGACGGTCGATCATTTTCCTATTTAGCTCCTAAATTGTGGAATAGTCTTCCTAGCATTGTTCGGGAAGCAGACACACTCTGTCAGTTTAAATCTAGACTAAAAACACATCTCTTTACTATGGCATACACATAGAACATTTTTAACTTTCATTATTCAATTCAATTGACTGATTGTTAGGCTGCATTAACTAGGTCAGCCGGAACCGGGAACACTTCCCATAACACCTGATGTACTCGTTACATCATAAAAAGAGTGACATCTACGCTAATGTTAGTCTCTCTGTTTATCCCGAGGTTTATCCCGGATCTGGGCCCTGTCCGGATCGGATGGTGGACTTGCCTGGACATGACCAACGCATCCTGGAGTGTCTGCTGAGCCGTGTCAAATGGTGTCTCCTCCGAATTTGCCTCACTGGCACGACATGCTCAAAACCCGTCTTCGGCGCAATAATTCCGATCTTTCATGTATTCATACTCTTGTGTAATTGACGCCCCATCCTAAATAAATCTGTCTCTTCCGTGATACCCTGAAAATATTGAATAATCCGATCTAATATGATTTCCGACCTGTAAGGTTGCCAGAATAATAATCTTACACGGTGTGTTAATAGGCCAGAGGAGAACTGGCACCCCGACTGAGTCTGGTTTCTCCCAAGGTTTATTTTTCTCCATCATGTCCCGATGGAGTTTTGGTTCCTTGCCACTGTCGCCTTTGGCTTGGCTTGCTCAGTTGGGGACACTAAAAATATGATTAAAATTATTCAACTTATTATACAAATAAAATATATGAATTAGGTCTTATTTAATTCTATAAACTATAATACTGATCTGCCAACATTGTCGCTATATGATAAATTAAACTAAGCTGATAACATCACTGTTTTCTCCAGTACGACTGTACAGCCAAATCTAATTTTGTCGCAATATTATCCTGTTTGACACTGTGAAGCTGCTTTGACACAATCGTGATTGTAAAAGCGCTATATAAATAAAGTTGATTGATTGATTGATGGTCAGAAACAATGCTCAGGCAGGCTGTGAGCCCATCCACCTCAAGGTTGTGTATGTTGTGGCTTCACTAATGCTTTGCTGCATACCTCGGTTGTAACGAGTGGTTATTTCAGTCAAAGTTGCTCTTCTATCAGCTTTGATCAGTCGGCCCATTCTCCTCTGACCTCTGGCATCAACAAGGCATTTTCGCCCACAGGACTGCCGCATACTGGATGTTTTTCCCTTTTCACTCCATTCTTTGTAAACCCTAGAAATGGTTGTGCGCGAAAATCCCAGTAACTGAGCAGATTGTGAAATACTCAGACCGGCCCGTCTGGCACCAACAACCATGCCACGCTCAAAATTGCTTAAATCACCTTTCTTTCCCATTCTGATATTCAGTTTGGAGTTCAGGAGATTGTCTTGACCAGGACCACACCCCTAAATGCATTGAAGCAACTACCATGTGATTGGTTGATTAGATAATTGCATTAATGAGAAATTGAACAGATGTTCCTAATAATCCTTTAGGTGTGTGTACATTCAATAATAGACACAGCAGACTTCAACTCGACTCAGTTACAGCGAATTTAATAGGCTTACTGTAGATAAACTTCATTCTTCTCACTGCATGACAAAAACACGTCTGAGTAGACTTAACAAAAATATAAAATCACAAATCTTTACAGCTTTTATTTAAAAGGTTTACAAGTACATAAAAGGTTTGTCAATATTAAATCTTTAATTTTGAAAATAAATGTCACTCAATTCAGTGTCTCTCTTCACATGCTATGTAATTCTGTATGAAATCACAATGATATAATCATCAGTGCATCAATCAAAACTACAAGCCTGCAGGGTTTGCTGCCTTTTCTGCCTAAAAAAAATAAATTAAACTGACGTAGCATCTCATTTTTAAGCTTTCGCTTCTTTAATACGGCTAATGGATCTGAATCTCACGTGCTCAGTCAGAGTGAGAAGATCTGTTCCTGTAAACGGTGAGAAGGGTTCTTCCATGACCTCAGAAGGTTTCTGCATACTGCTGAAAGTGACATCTGAGAGGGCCGTGACAATAAACACAGTTCTGTTTTCTTACTATAACTGTGAAATCATTTTAAATGACTTAAATATTTGTTTCAATCTCAAAATTTGTTTCAATCTTTCTTAAGTCAAATTATTCTAATAAATTTAATTGTGAGAGTCTGGTGGAGTTTGTGCTGCCCGTCATGTTCAATCTGATAAAGGCCTTTAAACACTTAGACACACTCTTCTCAGCTATGCAAACTCTTTCTCACTGTTTGAACAGAAACATCCTTCAACTGTCTGAGCTCTTCAGATCCATTAGCTAAAGAGATTCTTATCTTTCTCATTTCAGATTCAATACTCGTTTAAATGAACCTGTAAGATGCAAGTTCCTTAATTTTCTATAATCATTTGACCTGATGTTTACATGATTAGGACACTTTAAAGTTCAACAGATGGCATAAACCAGCACAGCAACAGCGGCCACGCCCACCAGAGCAGAGAGAGCCAACCGGATCACAGCTTCAGTGAACCCATAATAGTGGACATAGTCTATAGGGATGAGAGGAAAGTACAATTTAAAATCATTTAAAGACTTTAGTACTTAAACTAAACTGTTAAACAGCTGATAGTTCTGTTCTAGCTCATAATCATCAGTTTTGGGCTGTTAACGGCAAGCCATACTTTAATGGTGGGAAAACGCACGAGCAAATCCCCTGAATTGTAGTTCAGAATGTTTATAGAACTGTAATCGTAGTGATGACCATAATGACAGTGATGTTTGATGGCTGTGTGTGTACCTATCTTATTTACAGTGAGCGGCCAAAAACGTATATCAGGCAAAAGCACCGTTCACATACGAGCTGTATTTAGCTAATACTGGAAAAGCAGAAACGGTGTGTTCTCTTTACAGTGTTGCCAGGACCATTTATTACACTGGAAAAAAAAGTTTGTTGGATTTACATTAATTGGGTACATCTGTCCCACATGAATCAAGTTTAACAAACATAATTCGTTCATGTTATGTGACATGGAATAATACATTTTAATTGACCGAATTAAGTATTAAATAGTCTCAAAGTGAATTTTATATGGCTTCCTCACACGACTCAGGCATTCAATTTCATATATTCATCCATCCATGCCAGTTTCATATATTTTAATGTTACACAGCTGAATTATAATACTGCACTAGCTAGTTGACAAACCTTTAGTTAGCAACAGCACACATTAGCATCTTAAATGCTAAGCATTCAACAAAGCCGCTATTATTACTAACATTAGTTGTTTTAGTCTAAAGCTAAGCAAATGCTCCACTCTTCTGTAGAGCAATTGTGTTGCTTTAGTCTTTCTCAGTACATCTCTAGACTGGTTTATACTCTAAACACAAGTTACTTTCTTTTTTACTTTACCAAACAAACAAAACAAAAAACATTATAGTATTGTTTGTCAACTCTGTTACGGGCAAATTAGGGAATGTGTAGAAATAACATTTGAAAGAAACAGGATTGATGATTTTAAACTTTTTAGCCAAAAACTCACGGCACTGAAATCACAAATAAAAAAAGACTTTAAACAACCCACTGTGTGATCAGTGATAAAGTATGTTCTTCTTTTGATATTGTGGTTTTTACAAAATGACTCATTAGATTAAAATATTTCCTCAGAGAGAGCACAGCACAGCATACACACACACACACACACACACACACACACACACACACACACACACACACACACACACTTCAGTGTTTCAGATCTCATCAGTGAGGGAAAGGGACATCATTTCCTGTCTTAGAGTTGTTGGAGATCATTCCACCAAGGCAAAGAATGGTACGGAAACAGAATTGACGCTTTAAGATTTATGGACAGACATTTTTATAAGATAAAAGTTATTTTTAAACTATTTAATGTTGTAGAATTAAGAAAATTACTATTTACGGCTTTTATGAATAAAATTCATGAAATATTATCAAAATAAAAGTAAAATAAAGTATTTGGTTTACACAATGATAGTATTTTTTTTTGACTAATTCGACAAAAATAAATCCTGATTTTTGAATATAACAATTTGAAAAAAGCAGCAGAAAAGTACCTGAAATTATAGAATTGCCCACATATATTTGCGTATATTATTTATGTATTTGTTTATTTTGTGACGGTAGGTTGTGTATTACTTTTGTCTAGTAATGTTACGTTCGACACCAAAGCTCGATCTGTGTCAAGAACAAATTTCACACTGAAGATCTGCATCAGTTTCTGGATTCATTCTTGCCAAGAGCTTGTGATTTATGATGGCTCCGTTCACCTGAGAATCGGCGTGACTTCATCACCATCTTAAAGGGAACAGAGCAGCTGCTGGTGCTACTATTATTTGTTGAGTTTGGTGATGTAGCCTAAACACTAACATAATTCATTTGGTTGTAGAATTTGGTTGTCACTCCTGTTTATCACAAAAGCTTGTGTGTACTTTAAAGCGCTCAATAGAGGAGCGACAGTTGTATTTAAAAGGGATAATTGACCCCACCCCATCATGTCATCACTGTCATACCTGAATGTTTTTGGCAGAGTCGTCTGATGTCCAGATGTTGAGAATGATTTCTGACGGGATTGTTGAGCACACAGCTGTAGGTGTTGTTATCCTGATATTCCACCTCCAGATGTAAAGAGACGCTGCTGCTGAGATCAGACACACTGATGCTGGACCATAAACTGTTTCCTTTGAACCAGGAGAGAGTCACATGACTCACATTCAACACTGAACACAGCAGTGAACATGATGATGAAGATGATGAAGGATGTTGTGCGCAGTATCTGCTGATGACAGGAATGGGCAGAAGAGCTGAACAACACAAGAAAATAGAGACCCCAAAACAACGTCAGAACAGTAGAAGGCTTCATTGTTTGCCAGTGTTTTATAAACCCAGAAATATAAGATAAAGCAAATGAAATCGCACTTCTGAGCAATAAAGTCACAGTTTTGAGGTATAATTTTATAATTGTTAGAAGTAAAGTTGCAAATGTGAAATATAAAGTTGTAAAGTCAGTTTTTGGGGGGAGAAAAAGGTTAGAATATTTGGATACTTCCTTGTCTGGCTATATCGCCAGACTAAGCTCGATCTTTTAAGATTGAACGTTGATGTGGGGAGTCTGCTCTGTATTTTCTACCGCACAAGAGGTGTGATCAACGGGCATAGTTCAAATGAATCTAAACGCAATTGGATAGTCCTTCAACCAATCAGACATCAAGAGGCGTGATCAACGGGCATAGTTCACATGACTCTATACAAAATTGGATAGTCCTTCAACCAAATGATCCCTAACTTCTCTATCCATGTTAAACCACTCGATGACCAATAGTGTGCCAGGTAGATAAGCCGGTTTGTGATTGGTCCCGGTAAAATGGTAAAAGAAGCAAGAAATATGTACAGGTTTCCAGCCTGAGCTGAGACGAAATCAAATCTCCGGCAGATCGGGCTGGGTTTACAGTCTAGATACTTCCCATATTTGAACCACAATTTGTCTGAACAGAGAAGTGATGAGTTTTGCTTTGTAAACTTCCTCATCAAAATGATTTTTATTTTCCTCACAAAAACTCTTTGAGTTGCCTTTCACCACCTGAAGCTTTCCTTCTGTGCTGAGAATAAAAAAAAGAGAAAAGCCGGACCAAAAAGAAAAGCAACCAACCAAAAATAGTTCAGATTGTATTACATTTAGGAATGTATATTGAACTATACCACAATAACAGACCAAATCAAATCTTTTCCATAGATCAGGTAGGGGAGCCCTTAAAAGGAACATGGTGAAGGAAAAAAATATGAAATGGGAGGAAAAATATCAGTGCTTTTGTGTTCCCTCTTAAAACGTTTGCATTCCCCAGACAAATTTTGCATTTGTTCGCAAAACCTTTGCTTCCCCTTTTAAAATGTTTGCGTTCTCCAACTTCTCCAAGAGAAACTCTGTGTTCTCTCAGAAAACTGTTGCCTTCCATCTCAAAACATTCCCGTTCCCCAAGAAACTTTGCTATCGCTCACGAAAACCTTTGTGTTCCCTCTCAAAACTTTTGCTTTTTATCAGGGAAACTTTGCATTTGCTTTGCAAAACCTTTTATGTTCCATCGAGAAACTTGCGTTCACTCGCAAAGCACTCAAAATGTTTGTGAAAGAACGTAAAAGCATTGAAATATATTTCCTTCCATCTTATATTTTTCCATCACCATGTTTGTTTAGGGTTTCATAACAAGGTAATGTTCAAAGCCACGCCCCATGTTTTTAAAATAAAATTTCCATAAAATAACATCATATTTAATGGAAAACTTACAGAAAAAGTATTACAGAAAATCATGCCTTAATCCTAATTTGAATTCAGAAAGAGGCAAAAAAAAAAAGTGCATATATTGCTCTGCTTACCATAGACGTTGACAATGAATTTCTTGATTGAGATGTTGTTTTCAACGACCATTTCGATTTGATAAAGTCCAGCATGTTCTGTGCTGATGTTTGTGATGGTCAGAGATCCGGTCTGAGAGTCCAGCTTCAGTCTGTCTCTGAATCTCCCATCGGCACCATCGTGGAAGGTCTCATTGTGCACATTGATTTTAGCGATGTGAGTGCCTTGAGGTCCAAACGTCCACACTATCACATGTCTCTGTAGTTCAGTAACATCAGTGTTTAGAGTGACAGAATCGCCCTCCATCGCTGATATCGTCTCTGTTTCGCTGGTCTCAACACCACACACATCTGGAGATCAGAAGTTCCACAGTCACTGATGCTGCTTTACTAAAACTCTGACTAAAAATATTGAATACTTACCAGCTAAGTACAATATCCACAGACAGAAAAAAACGAATGTGTGACGCATTTTCATCACGAGCTCGCAGACAGCTCTACCTCTCCATAAGTCTAAAGCAGCCAAGGCTTTTTTGAAATGAACTCTGAAACTGGTTCTTGATGAGATGAGATGCAGTTCCTTGTTTAGAGGTGAAGTGATAGAATGACTGTACAGTCACTACTCTGATGTGTATTTTACTTAACCTTAAAATATTAGGTTAAATTAATGTGTCTTGCTGTCCACTGAGACTCGATGAAGCAGCTTCAACTCGAGCTCTGATATAATCCTACAGTGATTAAATAGGCCGATTGGATATGATTATGTAGATTATGTAGTTTGGGGAGATGTTTGGATGCTGAAACATCCATAGACAGTAAAAGAAATGGACCGAGCGCTCCCATTGACGTCAACGGCGAAAGAATGAAGTCAACCTAGGGGCACTCACTTCCTGATGGCTGAGCGAACTGCGCAGGCTCAGACTGAGCTTGACGACGTAGATGTGACGTGAGCCTCCTGTCTGACAGCTGTGAGTCTTCTAGTAGTTGTGGAAAGTGAAAGCTGAATCGCGTTGTTTAAATACTTTCTCCCGTTGCTTTTGGCTCACTATGGGCTTCTCCCCATTTTTCCCCTTTGACTTTATCAGACTTTATGTCTCCACGTCCCCCCGACTGTCTCATAGACAGTAAAAGATTGCCTGCGAGCGTCTCCTCAGGTCTATACGGTAATTTCTCAACTGTGCGACAGAGTCGCGTTGGTTATGACGCAATCGTTAGCCTATTTTTACAAAAACAGCTTCTGCGGGGCGATAGTGTAAGATACAAGGTAACGGAGCCTTTTATGCATTGTCGTGTTTCTTTAGAAATAAACAATGGACAAATGGAGTCTTTAAACGTCTCAGATGTAAAGTTATTCACTGTCAAAGTGACTCAAAAATGAATGGGAGTCAATGGGATGCTAACAGCAGGTGATGGCTTGGTTAGCAATGGCCGCCCCTATGGAAGGTACACTTTCCGAGTGCTAGATTACCCCCTTGGAAACATCTGAGGAGAGGATAGCAATAGCCTACTCAGCATGTTGGCTGTTGATTGGAAGATTGGGCTTGCTTCTCCCTAATATTACATTTAGGAACTTCACAAAACAAATCATCTTAAGCAATAACCATCTGTGTTGTCAAATGTCTGTTTGAACTCCTGAATTTAAAATTTTGTACATTTCAAACGTTTAGTCTAACAAATATTACATATTGATCAAAATCTGAACTGATTTAGCCTACTGAAGCCTAATTTTTCATCTGTAAAAGATGGTACAATGGTAACCCCAACAACTTACACATGCCAGAAAACCTTTAGAATTACAAAAGAATACATTATCTGGCCATGTATAAACTATGCCTAGTCTTATGTTGATTTCAAGTTTAATGTTCAAATAAAAACTTTTGGTCTCCAAAATCGATTCCTCAGTCTGACAAACATAAAATGGAACATACTGATCAGGTTTTCCCTTCCTCTGCCCTCATGAGTACAATCACAGAAACTACAAGCAAGAACACTACAAAATGCACAGAGATTGGATACCACCAGCAATACAAATCATAATTTAGGATATTTTTAGGATATATATATATATATATATATATATATATATATATATATATATATATATATATATATATATATATATATATATATATATATTTTATTTTTTTTTATTTTTTTAATTTTAGGATCATATTTTTGGATATTGTACTACAATAGCCTACTACAATACTGTCTACGTTTCTGTTTTGACTTGAAAATAAGCAGAGCAAATATTGAAATGATCGTTAATAAATGTAGGCCTAAACAGTAAATTAACATTTATAACATAACCTAAATGATATTCGTGAGCGAACATTTTGTTCTTTTGTGATGGTATAACTAAAATCTTCTCAAAAATCCTCAACAGTCAACACTTTTTTTTTTTTTCAAAGGTGCCACCCCCATGACAGGTCCATGTCACTCGTTTTGTGCGCGCGGTTTGTGACTAAACGAAGACACGACAGGAACGCCACGTCGATCACCTCAGCTCGGAACGGGTTGGTTATGATCTTGGATTCTACAACAACATGACGAAGCTGATATTGCTCTTTTATTTCGCATTTTTTTTTGGACGGTAAGTCACCGGTTCTTCATTCTTTCGGTTTCACATTTTGTTAAATGTCGCATAGGCTACAACAGATTCAGAAACATAAGAATTTCACCGTCGCTGTAATGTTGATGAATCGGAACGGGGAAGGACAAATCAAAGATTAGCCTATAAGAAATGATAAATCAGTGGGGATTTTTCTGTTTTGCACTGATCTGGGTTGGGGGCTTTTGGCGTCCGAACCCTACAAAAACAATTATAGGTTATCAACATATGATAAATGATTTCATCTGAAATTTTCAAAGATATATTCAAAGATAGACTATATTCATGACTGAATGTGCATTAATTAATTCATGGCCTACACACTACTGTATTGTTTACACTACTTCTGTTTTATTACCTATAATTCCTCAAATGATAGTTTCGTTTTATTATGATGTGTAATTCTGTTGTATTCATTGTATTCAGTGTAGGCTGTAGTAATAGTGGGTTGTAGTCTACTATTAAGATATCTAAATCCTAAGGAATATAATTATCTCCACTGCAGTAAAACCCTTATACGCAAAGAATTATTTTTTCCTTATACGAATGATCAATATAGCCTATTAAATTATATAACGGTAAATTTTAAAATATACAGAATAATATATTATGTTAATATAGCCTATCACAATATATTTAATAATGTAAGGAATTGCCGATTTTCCTATATTGAAAAATATGACACTATATTTACTAATATATCATAATATATGTAGCTAGTTTTATATTCAGTAATAATACACACATAATATAGATCAATATGGGATCAGATATGGTACTGCATGTGTAATATATTGCAAATATATTTACGTAAATATGTTTAATAATTTAAATTGTTTACTGTTTTAATATAGTTAGCTATCAAAAGCACAAGCGCACTTACACATAGCAAGAGTCTATCACTGTGCTGAAAAAAAGCACAACCATCGCTTTTTTAATAAAGTTATTAAAGTATTAATGGTGTTCGGCCAATTGTCAACCTAGGCTCTTCATTCGGCACAATGTAACCCCAATAACTCACACATGTCAGAAAACATTTTCAATTTCAAAAAAATAGACCATGAAACACCAACAGATCATTAATATTGAGGAAAACACATGAAATAACACTTAATTTGAACATTTACTCTCCTTTAACAGTCAGACGCAAAGCACGCTGGGAACTAGAAGTCTGCTGAAACCACTGATTGTAACGTATTCTGTGAAAGTGTGTATATATGTGTGTACATATATCGCACATATATGTTCCCATATAATGAAAAACGTATTTATGTATGTACACAATAAAGGATAAAATGTTATGAATATAACATGTAATGCTATTTTTGTCTTCATTGCTAAATATTTTATGTGTCAATATATAGCCATACATATATACTATGATGTTTGCGGATGACATTGTGATCTGTATTGAGAGCAGGGAGTAGGTGGAGGTTTGCTCTGGAGAGAAGAGGAATGAAGGTCAGTCGCAGCAAAATACATGTGTGTGAATGAGAAAAAAACAAGTGGAACAGTGAGGTTACAGGGAGAAGAGGTAAAGAAGGTGCAGGATTTTAAGTACTTAGGGTCAACAGTCCAGAGCAATGGGGAGTGTGGAAAAGAGGTGAAGAAGCATGTGTGCAGGCAGGTTGGAATGGGGGGAGAAAAGTGTCAGGTCTGTTGTGTGATAAAAGTGTACCAGCAAGAATGAAAGGAAAGGTGTACAGGACAGTAGTGAGACCAGCGATGTTGTATGGTTTGGAGACAGTTGCACTGAAGAAAAGACAGGAGGAAGAGCTAGAGGTAGCAGAGCTGAAGATGTTGAGGTTCTCTTTGGGAGTGACGAGGATGGATTGGATCAGGAATGAGTGCATCAGAGGGGCAGCACATGTGAGATGTTTTGGAGACAAAGTTAGAGAGGCCAGGTTGAGATGGTTTGGACATGTTCAGAGGAGGGAGAGTGAATACATCGGTAAAAGCAGGGCCGTACCCACCATTGAGGTCCCCGAGGTCCGGACCTCGGTAATTCTCAGAGGTGGGCATAATAGAAGTTGCAAAATAATAGCCTATTAAGGCGGCGTGTACAAACATGTGTTCTAGCCTCGCCCGGCGTATGTTTTCAATTGTTTCCAATGGATGCGCCGCACTTTTCAATAGCGCCAACAGCTGGCAGGTTTTGTCCATTTTTACACGTTGAGGGTCCGCAGTTCAACTTTGGGTGAACATCAATGTCCAATCACAGTGGAGGAGAGGCGGGACAAATGCCACAACCACCAACCGGCGCTTCGAACAACAACTGATGTTTGACATCACAACACCGCTTAATAATCAGGGATGCAAACTAATAACGTTTTCTTTACCTGGTTTTCTTGGAAGCCTTCAGTAAATTTACATTTACAACTTTGTTTTTACCGATACAGACGAAAATGAAAAGAATGCTTCAAACAAAGCTCAGCTTTGAAAAGAGAAAAGATACAGGGCAAGAGAAGGAGACTGGGGGAAAAATAAAGAGAGAAGATGATGGCGATGAGACCGAAAGAGCAGGTAGCCCACTGTGCTCAGAATAGAAAAAGCATTCGCCTGCAATATATTCCTAATTGCTACACATAATGTGATTTTTGTCTGTGAAATCCAGGATAAAGTCTCATAATCTAATATTGAGATTAGGAGCATCAAATTTTGATTTCACTCATTGGTTATATTTTCACATTGATTTCTATCTTTGACATGAGCTTACTCATTCAACATTAAATATATCAAGGTTATATGTTCAAATAATGTTCTTTACATAATGTAAATCACAAAAATTTACTTTAGCTAGGTTTTCAAAGACGGAGTCACACATATGTCGTCTTTGGCTCAATTCAACAACAAAACAGATTTTCTGATTTTCTAATTTGGAGTCTAATTTTGTTGCAACATTTAACCAGATTCTCATTTATAAAAATCTGTTGTCTTCTTAAAATAATGTATACTGCACACTGACATGGTTTTAAAGCTACAGTTAGCTGATTCTTTGATTTTCTTATGTCTTAAAATTCATATTTGGACCTCGGTATTTAGAAAATCCTGGGTACGGCCCTGGGTAAAGGGATGCTGAGGTTAGAGCTGCCAGACAGGAGGTCAAGAGGAAGACCAAAGAGGAGGTTTTTGGATGTAGTGAAGGAGGACATGAAGGTAGTCGGTCTGAGAGAAGAGGATACAGAGGATAGAAATAGATGGAGGCAGATGATTCGCTGTGGCGACCCCTGAAGGGAACAGCCGAAAGAAGAAGAAGAAGATATAGGCATACATGGTCAATATATATCACAGTATAATTTAAGCACTAGTTTCCCATATATGGAAATGTATTATGTAATACTATGTAATATATTCCCATATATTTTAGTTCCGTAAAGGTACACCGTTAAAAATACAGGTTCTTTATTGGCATCGATGGTATCATGAAGAACCAACTCTCACAGAACCTTCCCATTTCACAAAAGATTCTTTAGATTATATTAAAATGTTAATTTACACTACCAGTAGCATGATTCTTTTAAGAACTGTCCACTGAAAGTTGTCATGAAACCTTTATTTTTAAGAGTGTACTGTTTATACTGATATAGAAAACGTTCAGCTATTTGTTTGACTCTCAGGTGTGTTTGGGGAGACAATAAAAGTGTCAGTGAAGGAGGGAGATTCCATCATTCTACAGTCTAATGTCACGGAAATACAGAGAATATTTCTGTTGATGTGGATGTATGGATCTCAAAACTCAATTATCGCTAAAATCGACGGGACAGCTCAGACAGTCTACTTATATGACGTTGACGATGGGAGATTCGAGGACAGACTGCAGTTGGACAATCAGACTGGATCTCTGAAAATCAGTGACATCAGAACCAAACACTCTGGAGATTATCATCTAAAGATCATCAGCACTGAGACCTTAGTCAGTACATTCAGTGTTACTGTCCACGGTGAGTAGCTCAGATAGATATAATGATCATACAGGCCGTGTATTTTCCTTTTAAAAAACACACTACATCACAAAACTGTTCCTGTTTGTTTTCCAGATGTGATTTTTGCAGGGTTAGAAAACACGAGAGAAGGAGATTCTGTGACTCTACACACTGGTGTTACTGATTCTCAGAAACATGATCTAATACGGTGGACATTTGGACCTGCGAATCCAGACACTCTTATGGCTGAATTGAACATAAAGATTCATCAGATCACATATAGACCTGATGAGACATACACAGAGAGACTGCATCTGGATTATCAGACGGGCTCTCTCACCATCAGAGACCTCAGAACCGCAGACGCTGGTGTTTATCAACTACAGATCTCCAACAGTAAAGAGACCTTATACAAGAGATTCAATGTTTTTGTTGGTAAGGAGGCCTAGCTCATGTTAAATAAGTATTTCCTTCGTACTCAATTCACACATGCAATTTATTTACTCTGGTGACTTTCTCTCTTCAGCCATTCCAGATCCGGGGTTGTCCGCTGGTTATATTGTGCTGATTATTATTTTTGTCCTGCTGTGTGTGGCTGTTGCTCTGGGTTTGATTTACTGGATGTTCAGATACTCTAAACGGAAAGGTAAGTGTTATCTGCAGCTAATATAGAGGGTATGCATTGACATCACTTTCCTGCCAGAACAGCCGGACTGAGTGGCAAAAGAGCCTTCTGTGTGACTGGATTTAAAAGGGGAAACTGTGAAAAAATTATCGATTATCAGAAAACTAATGGTGGAACGCGATAGTGTTCCTTACAACTTACCAAAGATCCAGTGACCCATGGATATTGAAATGCAGCCAGGATTGTTTTTTTTTTTGTTTCCTGACATTTATATGACGTCACGTTCATACCCTCTATACCGAAAGGACCTACATTGGAGTTTAAAAGTGTATTTCATTTGCATAACTATGATTTCTATTAAACAACTACACAAATGAGCCAAAACATTATGAGCACCTGCCTATATGCTGCTGGTCATGTACATACTGCCAAAACAGCACAGAGGCCCTTGTAGGTGTACTGTGGTCTCTGGCATTAAGATGTTAGCAGCAGATCCTTCAAGTCCTGTGGGTTGCGAGACAGAGTTGCTGTGGATATAAGGCTGCATTCAGACTGTCAGTCCAAATCTGATTGAAATCGGATCAGATTGATTTTTTTTTTGTCTCCGCTGGTTTTATAGTGCTGTTTTTTGTGTTTTTTGTTGTCCTGCTGTGTGTGTGTGTGCAAGATCTTATTTTGAAGCTACTGTTTGAGAAAAACTAACTAGCAAATGTTGAACATATTAATCCTGATGTTGACAGCTAGCAGTTCAGCAGAAGAGGTGAAGAAAAAGAAGGGGACTTTCCAGTCTGCAAAAACGGTAACCCCCACCTGCATGATAACGCCCATTTGTTTCCGCAGTTGGATGACATTGTCCATATGGGATAGCCTTCGTTGCCCTGATTGGCGCCCAACACCCTGTCGCCGGTTTGTGGTTTGTACCTCTTAGGATCACTGTTGGAAAATTCGCACCACTGCTGACCAGGAGCAACACCGAAACCTTGCTGTTTCAGAGATAATAATTGCCATAACCATTTGATCCTTGTCAAAGTCAGATCTTTATTCCTGCTCATTTCTCCTGCAAATTATTGTTTGCTTACCATCTAATCTACCAAGACCTTAATAGGAGAAGATCAACTTCACCTGTGATTGGTCATAATGTTTTGGCTCATCAGTGTAGCTTTAAAGAATTGTACAGTAGATCTTAACCCTTTATGGTACAGAGTTTCCATATGGCAAGAATTTATTTAGACACATTTCCTTGTTATTCTTGTTATTTAGCTCACTTTGTTTTGGAGCAGAGCTGTTATTTCTGACTTTTTCATTTAAATTTTTTTTTTTGACTGAACAATGAAACATCTATTAAAACATTTTATATCTTGGTGTTGAGACAGAAAAGAAAAATAAGGTGTCAGTGACAGAGGGAAGTTCTGTCACGCTGAAAACTGGTGCGACTGAAATCCAGAGAGATGATGGACTACTCTGGACGTTTGGTCAAGACATGGTCATCGCTCAAATAGCCAAAATGGCCGGCAACATTTCGTACACCGACGATGAACGGTTCAGAGACAAACTGCAGCTGGACAAGCAGACCGGAGATCTGACCATCAGCGACATCAGGATCCGAGTCTCTGGAGATTATCAGATGCGGATCGCTGGCAGCAAAGCCACCAAAATGAAGAGATTCAAGGTCATTGTACGAGGTGCGTGGCTCAAATACTTAAAATATCCTACTGCCTTTTCTGTAAATGTGTTAATTTATTGATTTTAAACTTCACTGCACTCTAAAGTGGCGTTTGAGTTCATCTGCACATATCAACATGTTTTGTTTCTGTTTCTTTATGCTATGAAGTGGACACACTGAAATTCACTGAAGGAGAGACTGTCCATCTTCAGACCGGTATTACTGAAATACAGAAAGATGATCTGATATTGTGGAAGTTTGAACCTAAAAACGTCATCATAGCCAAAGTTGATGGGCAAACCAAAGAGACCAGCTTCTACAACGTTGATGACGAGGGATTAAGAGACAGACTGGAGCTGGACGATCGAACTGGAGACCTCACCATCACAAACACCAAAAGCACCGACTCTGGAGTTTACGAAGTACAGATCAAGAGCGGCAATAAAGTTTCGTACAAGACATTCAACATTCTTGTTTGGCGTAAGTAGCTCAAGATAATCAAAATATTGATAATCTGGTTCACATGCACATTCACATGTTTCTCCTGTTTCTTTCGCCGTCAGTGAATACGTTGAAATGTACAGTTGGAGATTCTGTCATTCTACAAACTGGTGTTACGGGACTGAAGACTGGTGAACGGATACTGTGGAAGTTTAGCGATAAAGACACTTTCATAGCTGAACTCAACGGAGCCACCAATGAGATCTTATTCTATGAAGGTCCTGATGGCAGATTCAGAGACCGAGTGCAGTTAAACAAGCAAACTGGAGATCTGACCATCAGGAACATCAGCAGAGCACATTCAGACGTTTATACACTACAAATCACCAGCGGCAAAAAGGTCACATGCAAGAGATTCATGGTTATTGCCCACGGTGAGTAACGCACTCTTATTTAGCACTGTTTTTCACTGTTAAGCAATGAGGATTTAGCCAACATCAGAGGTTTTAACACAGAAAACAGGTGGAATGAATTCAGTCAGCAATCTTGTGAAAAGAAAAAAATGTTAGCAGAAATGTCACGAACATTCTCATACCTTGGGCAAACGTTCTGGCAAGTTCTCTCAAAGTTATATAAAATGATAACCAGAAAAATGTATAATGTTCTTTCAGAGTTATCTCGTTTTTTTTAATTATACATAATTCATGGGATTTAAAAAAGTTTTAAAAGAAGTAAAAGTTTTCCACAGAAAAACACTGATAGAGTACATATACATAAAGTAAAAATACTTCACTACTGTCTGTCTCTGGAATTGTTAGATATAAGTATGCAATTGTGAGGAAAAAGTATTTAAATTATAAATATATATATATTTAGAGGTGGAAACGAGCTCCCATGAAACACAATGCATTAAGAGCTGGGGGTGAAAACTTTTAAACAGGATGATTTTTTATTTTTTTATTAAGCATTGCCCTTCAAAAGCTAACTAATGTTTAAAATAATACCCTGAGGAAAACCAAGCCAGCTCCCTTTGTGTTAAATCCCGTATTAGTATTCTAAAGTATTTGCATCAAGTTACAAAACTTGTGAATCTATCAAAATACATTACAAATTACTTTTTAAATTATGTATTTTGTAATCTGTAGTGAAATACATTTTAAAAGTAACCTTTCCTATCCTGCTTGTTTGAGAATATTCTGAAAACGTAACAAAAGTAACATTCCCTCCAGAGTTTAAAATGGAAAGTTCCTTTAACATTTCCATAGCCACAAAGAAAACATTTTTAACACTGGACATTCAAGTTTCTATAACTTAATGGGAACAAAGCAAAACATCCCTAAAACATATTTTTGTTATCGCATATGAATATGCATTTTTGTACGTATTCAGGATGACCACAGCACAGTCTAGAAACACTAGTTTTGACTGTTTTGGTTTGCATAAATAGTTCAACACAATGTCATTCCTGTATAAGTTACTTTATGTGGAAAAAAATAAATATATCAAAATACTGAAAATAATGGCTCTCTTGTCCTCTGAGACATTTCGATGCTCCTGAAGTAGTGATATCACCTGTTATGCTTTTATCTTTCATGTGTTGCTGGAACAAAATAAAGAGAAGACTGTGTCAGCAACGGAGGGAGATTCGGTCATGCTAGACAACGATACTGAAATACAAAAGGATGATCTTATACTGTGGCTGTTCGGACCCGAAGACAGACTCATAGCTAAAGGAGAAAGAAAGAAAAAAAATGTCTACACATATGATGGAGCTGAAGGGAAATTCAGGAACGTACTGAAACTGGATAATCAAAAGGGATCTCTGATACTAACAGACAGCACAACTGAACATACGGGAGTTTATAAACTACTGATCATCAGCACTCGAGAGACTAAATACAAGAGATTTAAAGTTACAATCCATGGTGAGTAACATAGTGAACACATTGCAGGAAATTCAAATGCATTTAAGTCATTCTATTTTAAAGCTGTATGTAACTCTTTTATAGTGTTATCATGCTTTATCCTTTATCAGCTTTATACAAACCCGATTCCAAAAAGGTTGGGACACTGTACAAATTGTGAATAAAAAAGGAATGCAATAATTCACAAATCTCATAAACTTTTGTTTTATTAGCAATAGAATATAGATAACATAAGATGTTGAAAGTGAAACATTTTGAAATGTCATGCCAAATATTCGCTCATTTCGAATTTCATGAGAGCTACAAATTACAAAAATACCAATTGCAAATACCAATTTGCAACTTATTAGGTCAATTGGCAACATGATTGGGTATAAAAAGAGCCCCTCAGAATGGCAGTCTCTCAGAAGTCAAGATGGGCAGAAGATCACCAATTCCCCCTAATGCTATGGCGCAAAAATAGTGAAGTAATATAAGAAAGGAGTTTCTCAGAGAAAAATTTCAAAGAGTTTGAAGTTATCATCATCTACAGTGCATATCATCCAAAGATTCAGAGAATCTGGAACAATCTCTGTAAGGGTCAAGGTCGGAAAACCATACTAGATGCCGTGATCTTTGGGCCCTTAGAGGGCACTGCATCACATACAGGATTGCTACTGTAATCTAAATCACAACATGGGCTCAGGAATACTTCCAGAAAATGGTGAACACAATCCACCGTACCATTCGCAATTGCCGGCTAAAACTATAGGTCAAAAAGAAGCCCTATCTAAACATGATCCAGAAGCGCAGGCGTTTTCTCTGGGCCAAGGCTCATTTAAAATGGACCGTGGCAAAGTGGAAAACTGCTCTGTGGTCAGACGAATCAAAATTTGGAGTTCTTTTTGGAAAACTGGGACGCCATGTCATCCGGACTAAAGAGGACAAGGACAAACCAAGTTGTTATCAGCGCTCAGTTCAGAAGCCTGCATCTCTGATGGTATGGGGTTGCATGAGTGCCTGTGGCATGGGCAGCTTACACATCTGGAAAGGCACCATCAATGCTGAAAGTTATATCCAAGTTCTAGAACAACATATGCTCCCATCCAGACATCTTCTTCAGGGAGGACCTTGCCTTTTCCAACATGACAATGCCAGACCACATACTGCATCAATTACAAAATCACAGCTGAGCAGAAGAAGGATCCGGGGACTGAAATGGCCAGCCTGCAGTCCAGATCTTTCACCAATAGAAAACATTTGGTCGATCATAAAGAGGAAGATGCGACAAAGAAGACCTAAGACATATGATCAACTAGAAGCCTGTATTAGACAAGAAGGGGACAACACTCCTATTCCTAAACTTAAGAAACTTCTCAGTTCCCAGATGTGTGCAGACTGTTATAAAAAGAAGAGCGGATGCCACACAGTGGTAAACATGGCTGTGGTGTGACAAGCAACAGGGCGGGGGACCGCGAGAGCGGGCCGGTGATGAGGGTTAATGAGTGCCAGCTGCATGACACACCGGTCTCGTCTCGCGGCCATGTGACGGGAACATAAAAGGAGGAGCAAGGGCTGCGGAAGACGAGAGAGGACCAGGCCTGGAGTTTATGTTAAGTTTTGGTTTACGTGTAATTATGTGTTAGTGGGCAGTCGTCCGTGAGGGGCTGCCCACGTTTTATTTTGTGGGTAAACAACTTTTATTCAAAATAAATAAACAAAACGAAAGTAAACCGCGGGCAGCCCCTCACGGACGACTGCCCGCGGTTTACTTTCGTTTTGTTTATTTATTTTGAATAAAAGTTATTGAACGTTCGCCGGTTCCCGCCTTCTTCCTCTCCTGGGTTTTGGCACCAGTGTAACGAAGTTCGTAGATTGGAAGGAAGGAGGCGGGAACCGGCGAACGTTCAACAACTTTTATTCAAAATAAATAAACAAAACGAAAGTAAACCGGGGGACAGAGACCTCTGGGACAGAGACCTCGCTGCCGTGCCCCTGGGTTGAGGTGGGGTGGCTGCCGTCCGAGAGGGAGCGGAAGAGTCGCCGCGCTTGCCGTGAGCCGGAGCCTGCTGCCGTTCACCTGATAGGGGAGGAGCAGGGAGCGCGGGGCTCGCTGCCGGGTCCCTCAGAAGGAGGAGTCACCGCCGGCCACCAGGGGGCGGAGAAGGATCGAGCTGTCCACCAAGCGTTTTTTCCCTCTCTCCCCTCTCTCGTTCCCTAGCTCCTCGTGCTCCCATCTACATTTCTCTTGCCTCTCTGTCCTTACCCCCAGGTGCCACGGCCGCCGTGATCCGGGGGGTAGTAGAGCGCAGTCTCTGGAGTGCCCCCCGGCCTGCGAGGGGCGATGGGGGTATGTGGTGTGACAAGCAGCGGGGCGGGGGACCGCGAGAGCGGGCCAGTGATGAGGGTAAATAAATGTGCTAGCTGCATGACACACCGGTCTCGTCTCGCGGCCATGTGACGGGAGCATAAAAGGAGGAGCAAGGGCTGCGGAAGACGAGAGAGGCCTGGAGTTTATGTTAAGTTTTGGTTTACGTGTGATTATGTGTTAGTGGGCAGTCGTCCGTGAGAGGCTGCCCGCGTTTTATTTTGTGGGTATTTGCGGGCAGTCGTCCGTGAGGGGCTGCACGTGGTTTTACTTTCGTTTTGTTTATTTATTTTGAATAAAAGTTGTTGAACGTTCGGCGGTTCCCGCCTCCTTCCTTCCCATCTACGAACTTCGTTACAATGGCCCTGTCCCAACTTTTTTGAGATGGGTTGATGCCATGAAATTTAAAATGAACTTATTTTTCCCTAAAATTATACAGTTTCTCAGTTTAAACATTTGTCATCTATGTTGTATTCTGGATAAAATATTGACATTTGAAACTTACACATCATTGCATTCTGTTTTATTCACAATTTGTACAGTGTCCCAACTTTTTTGGAATCAGGTTTGTACACTATATTGCCAAAGGTATTGTGACACCCCTTCTAGCGTTCCCATCTCTTCCGTGGCCACAGGTGCATACAATCAAGCACCTAGGCATGCAGACGAGTCTACAAACATTTGTGAATAAAATGGGTCACTCTCAGGAGCTCAGAAATTCAAGTGTGGTACCGTGATAGGTTGCCACCTGTGTAAGTCCACTACTATTCCATGTTCGACTGTTAGTGGTATTATAACAAAGTGGAAGCAATTGGGGACAACAGCAACACAGTCATTAAGTGGTAGGCCACATAAAATCACAGAGCAGGGTCAGCACATGCTGAGGCGCACAGTGTGCAGAAGTTACCAATTATCTGCAGAGTCAATAGTTACTTATCTCCAAATTTCATGTGGCTTTCAGATTAGCTCAAGAACAGTGTGTAGAGAGCTTCATTGAATGGGTTTCCCAGGCCGAGCAGCTGCATCTAAGCCTCACATCACCCAGCGCAATGCAAAGCGTGGGATGCAGTGGTGTAAAGCACACCGCCACTGGACTCTAGAGCAGTGGAAACGTGTGCTCTGGGGAGTGACCAATCACACTTTTCTTTCTGGCAATACGATGGATGAGTCTGGGTTTGGTGGTTGCCAGGAAAATGGTACTTGCCTGACTGCAATTGTCCCAAGTGTAAAGTTTGGTGGAGGGGGATTATGGTGTGGGGTTGTTTTTCAGGAGTTGAGCTTGGCCCCTTAGTTCCAGTGAAATGAACTCTTAATGCTTCAGCATACCAAGACATTTTGGACAATTTCATGCTCCCAACTTTGTGGGAACAGTTTGGGGTTCTGTTTGGGGGAACAATTTTGGTCCTATTCCAACATGACTATGCACCAGTGTACAAAGCAAGGTCTATAAAGACATGGATGAGTGAGTTTGGTGGGGAGGAACTTGACTGGCTTGCACCTCAACCCGATAGAACACCTAAAGTTCATGTGCATGTAAAGACAGACCTCCCAAAACTTTTGGCAATATAGTAGAGACGGCTATAAGTAAGCATTTCAAGGCATAATTTTCACACAATTTTCATACAAATAAGTTTTGCATGACCCTTCGCAACAATAACTGATGACATGACATTGGGGACGGGATTATATTGGGTTTATTCAAAAAGATTTTTTAAAACTTTGTTTTTTCGTTGGTGGCGTGGCTTTACTTATAAACTTCAGCTTCAATATATATATATATATATATATATATATATATATATATATATTAGGGCCGAGACTTTAACGTGTTAATTAAGATTAATTAACTACGGGACTTTAACGCGTTAATTAATTACGTTAAAATTTTTAACTTTTAAATTTTTAACGTTTAAGTTAAACGTTTTTTTTTTTTTTTGCACCGCGGAACGTTTTTCAATGAATGAGTTTCGACGGACCGATTATACTGGAACACCAACTAGCGCTCCGGAGTCACGACAACAACAAACCAGTGTGAACATGAACGAAGAAGCTGATGAGACTCCTTTGCTTGGCCCCCGTGGATGGGATTTTTTTTTTTTTAAACGAAAGGATGGAAGCGTCGACAAGAGCATGGTTGTGTGCAAGCTATACAACAGGGGTGTCCAAAATCGGTCCTGGAGGGCCACTGTCCTGCAGAGTTTAGCTCCAGCTTGCCTCAACACACTGCTAAAGTTTCTAGTATGCCTAATAAGACCTTAATTAGCTGGTACAGGTGTGTTTAATTGGGGTTAGAGCTAAACTCCGGAGGACAGTGGCCCTCCAGCAGCAGGATTGGACACCCCTGCTATACAACAAGGAATTTGCGTATCACCGCAGCACATCGAGCCTCAAATATCACAAATATGCTTTTGCTACACTTAATGGCAAACATTGCACTGGTCTGCTGGACTGAAATATATAAACAATATTTTGTTGATTAAGCTTATGTATTCAGTCATTATTCAATGGTATGCTAAAAATCCATGTGAAAAATTACTTCTCATTGTTCCAGGTCAAATATTTATATGCAAATAAAATGCGATTAATTTTGATTAATTAATTACAAAGCCTCTAATTAATTAGATTTATTTTTTTAATCGAGTCCCGGCCCTAATATATATATATATATATATATATATATATATATATATATATATATATATATATATATATATATATATATATATATATATATATATATTCCAATTTAAAAATATAGAATTTTAATTTTGAAGTCCATTTCCAAATAACATTTGAAGGTTATTAATTCTAATTCTGCATACTAAAGTCATTTATTTTTTATGTGGTTTCTTTAGTTTTGACAACACTAGGTATTTTGAGTGTGTTTGATTAGAAATGCTTGATATTTAGTGATCGTTGTTATCACATTGACACAATATAGCTCAGACATCAACCTTTTTTACAAATGTTTTTCTTCTTTTCTTACAGAGAGAGAACGAAATACAGACAGTGGAGATGGGCAGGAGGGGATAGCACTAGTGCAAATGTAACTGAATTTTTTTACATTACCTTGCACATTTTGTATGGCTTACACAATTACTGAAAATGTATTATTGAATATTATTTTTTACTTTGGTGCTTGTAAACTAAACCAAGGCTGCGTTCGAAACCTGGAAAATGCTTCCTTCAAGTCATCAAGGCATGTCCGAATCTAATGTTAGCTTTACTTCCTGTCACCTGAGATGATCGAGTTTTGAAGGCAGTATGAATGTATCCTCCATTGCCTTTGGTATCCCACAATCCTGTGCTTTCCATTCATTGACAGTTGAATTCAGAAAAAAGATGCCGTCCGAAAGTTGCGGTTTCTGTGTAAATGTACGCTTTTGGTTTACTTATGGTTATGCAAAGACATTTAACTTTGCAGATAACTAGAATTGTAAGTCAGAATGTAAACTAGGCAACAGATGGTAAGAACCAAATGCCACCGCTCATACTGTTTTCTTCTTTTTAATTATTAGAATTAGACATTAAGAGAATACATTTTTATGCAAGTACTTTTACTTTTAATACTTAAAGTACATTTAAAATCAGGTACTTTTTACTTAAGTAGGGTTGCCGTTGTAGTACTTCTACTTTTACTAAAGTAAATATATTTCTGGTTACTTGTACTTTTACTTAAGTACTGAGATTCAGTACTTCCTCCACCACTGCTTACAAGCCATTGTCTGAAAAGGTGAGTCAGCTGTCTAGGTTTTCGGACGCAGCCCAAATGTGTGTATACAGTCTTGTCGCTTGTGTACAAATTGACCTAAAGTGCTGCTGAAATATATTTCTAATCAAGATTTTTTTTTACAAGAAATGGCTCATTTTAATCCCACCAGCTTTTGTGATAATGTTTCAGTGAAAAACTAAACTTTCAAAAAGTATTCTAATATTCACAGCTTGGTAAGTGAGTCACCCATTGAGTCAGTTTTTGCAAAGACATAAGTGTTGTCACCTTGTCATATGAGCTTCACCTGTGACTAAAAATGGATCAATTAGGTCTCAAGTGTGTATGAAAAGAACCCCAGTACACTAGACCTTCACATCAACTGCAACTAGACCTCTGCAAACATGCCTAAGATTCACCCTGAGACTAAAGTTTTGATTATCAAGAGGCTGAAGACCAGATCCACTGCTGATGTGGCAGGCACCTTCAATGTGTCTCAGCGTCAAGTACAGAGGATAAAAAAAAAGATTTGAAGAGACTGGAGACGTTTTTGACTAGCCCAGGTCAGGCCGACCAAGACAACTGCTCAACAGGACCGTTTGTTGGCTCGAAAATCTAAGGCCAGCCTATTTTCCACTGCAGCAGAGCTCCACGAGACCTGGTCACCTGAAGTCCCTGTGTCAACCAGAACAGTTTGTCGGATTCTGTCTCGAAATGGCCTCCATGGTCGAATCAGTGCCCAGAAGCCAGCACTAAACAAAAGACAATTGTGGCATTTGCCAAGGCCCACAGCCTGCTAAAAGGATGGACACTGGAAAAGTGGCAGAAGGTGGATTTTTCAGATGAATCTTCTGTTGAATTACACCACAGTCGCCGCAAATATTGCAGGAGACCTACTGGTGCCTGAATGGATCTGAGATTCACCCAGAAAACAGTGAAGTTTGGTGGCGGAAAAATCATGGTCTGGGGTTACATCCAGTATGGGGGTGTGCGAGAGATCTGCAGGGTGGAAGGCAACATCAATAGTCTAAAATACCAAGAAATCTTAGCTACCTCTTATATTCCCAACCATAAAAGAGGCCAAATTCTGCAGCAGGACGGTGCTCCATCGCATACTTCCATCTCCACATCAAAGTTCCTCAAGGCGAAGAAGATCAAGATGCTCCAGGATTGGCCAGCCCAGTCACCAGACATGAACATCATTGAGCATATGTGGGGTAGGATGAAAGAGGACACATGGAAGACGAAAACAAAGAATATTGATGAACTCTGGGAGGCATGCAAGACATACAAGATATTACATTTGGATCTCACAGCACCACAACTTAATTTGCTGACATATTTTTGTATTTGCAGTAAATTTGTTCAATTTCTGTATAGGTGACAAAACTTTTGTCTTGCCAAAATTTGACCTTTCTGTCTTGATTAAATGATATTTTTTTTTTCTGTGAAAATTATTTATTTCAGTGCATTAAACATCATTTGGGAGGGTTTTAGCTTTTCATATGAGCTATTTCTAACACCAATGAATTAAAAGTCAGGTTAATATCAGGTATTTCTAGAAAATAGATAAGCGACAAGACTTTTGTCAGGGACTGTATATTTTAT
Organism: Pseudorasbora parva; assembly: GCF_024679245.1. Lineage (NCBI taxonomy): Eukaryota > Metazoa > Chordata > Actinopteri > Cypriniformes > Gobionidae > Pseudorasbora > Pseudorasbora parva. The sequence continues at coordinate 11,972,620 of NC_090185.1, read as the reverse complement.
AGTATAAACCTGATGTAAGTACTGTATTACAATGATTTACTGTGTGACTGTAACTGTTACTGTGTGATTTGTGTTAGACCGCTCTACATTTCATATTGCCTGAAGTCTGATTAGCCTCTTGTCTATTAGACAATTATTTATTAATATACCATTAATTGGTAAAATTATAAATATGAATATTAAATGTTGTGCTAATGAATCTACTTGGAGTTTTATTGCCTTATTTTAATGTTCTTTCTTTTTGTTTTCCTCAACTTTTATTGGGTTTCTTGGATTAATTGGTTTTGATGGTTGTATTTAATTTGCAAGTAATTTGGATAAAATTATCTGCTTAATACATTTTCATATAAGATATAGATATAATGTTAAATATTGTACATGGTCCTTTTTATACATAAAGTAAAGAATAAAAGCTTCGGACACCAGACTGAATATGAACAGATACAGAAACTCAACCACATTGTGTAAACCACAATCTGATGAAATCTGTTCTGGTGTCTTAGTTCACCTTAAAGTCCCAGTGAACCGGAAGTAGCGAGTAAGTTCCCTTTCGAGAGAGGTTCCTCGTATTACGTATGGGAAAAACTCCTTTTCTCGAGAATGTGAAGCAAAACTTTTAATAAAGGTATCTATGTAAAGCGCAGTGAGCTGCACGGCCATAGCCCAGCGCGAGGAGCGCTCTGATTGGCCGGGCCGCGGCAACTGCAGGAACCTGTGGTGAGGCGGCTGAGAGGAACGAACCAATGGGGGGCGTTCCAGAAGCCCGCCGAAAAAGGTGCTTATATTTGCATACAGGAGGCTATATAAGACCCTAATTCGCCATAGGTGTCAGATTTTATCTCCTTCAGCGATACCTTCGCTGGTCTCCGGAAGAAGCACCGCCGTTGAAAAGGCACCAGCGGAACCTGCAGCTGAGGACGACGGACTCCCTCTCCGCCTTCTCTGCCGTTCCAGCTACGCCATCCGGCGTTATATATCCTTTAAACTGTGTCTATGTTGAGTGTTATATGTGTTTGTGTGTGTGTTGCCGCTGCAACGCCACTTCTAGAGCTTACAGGCTTGTTCTACTCGAGGACTCTCTCGTTCCGCCGCGTCGTTAAGCGCCGCGGAAAGACGGAGCTCTTCTCACTCTCCCTCTGCTCTCGTCCCGTCGCGCTGAATAGCGCCGCGGAAAGAGAGAATGTTAGAGGACATGAGCACACACAAGCCGAAGCTCTCTTCACTCTGCCGCCGCCGCGGCTCTTCTTCCGCCGCTGCCACAGAGTTGTTCTCACTCTTCTCTCATTCCGTCGCGCTACAGCCGCGGACAGAGAATACTAGAGTGAATAGGCGAACTCGAGCCTAAGCTCTCGTCACTATACCGTCGCGCTGAGGAGGCGCCGCGGACAGAGAGTTTTTCCTCACTCTTCCTCTTCTCTAGTTCAGTCGCGATATCGCCGCGGACAGAGAATACTAGAGTGAATAAACTAACTCGAGCCGAAGCTCTCGCCGTGCTGAAGAAGCGCCGCGGACAGACGGAGTTTTTCCTCGCTCTTCCTCTTCTCTAGTTCAGTCGCGATATCGCCGCGGACAGAGAATACTAGAGTGAATAAACTAACTCGAGCCGAAGCTCTCGCCGTGCTAGAAGCGCCGCGGACAGACGGAGTTTTTCCTTGCTCTTCCTCTTCTCTAGTTCAGTCGCGATATCGCCGCGGACAGAGAATACTAGAGTGAATAAACTAACTCGAGCCGAAGCTCTCGCCGTGCTGAAGAAGCGCCGCGGACAGACGGAGTTTTTTCCTCGCTCTTCCTCTTCTCTAGTTCAGTCGCGATATTGCCGCGGACAGAGAATACTAGAGTGAATAAACTAACTCGAGCCGAAGCTCTCGCCGTGCTAGAAGCGCCGCGGACAGACGGAGTTTTTCCTCGCTCTTCCTCTTCTCTAGTTCAGTCGCGATATCGCCGCGGACAGAGAATACTAGAGTGAATAAACTAACTCGAGCCGAAGCTCTCGCCGTGCTAGAAGCGCCGCGGACAGACAGAGTTTTTCCTCGCTCTTCCTCTTCTCTAGTTCAGTCGCGATATCGCCGCGGACAGAGAATACTAGAGTGAATAAACTAACTCGAGCCGAAGCTCTCGCCGTGCTAGAAGCGCCGCGGACAGAGTTTTTCCTCACGCTTCCAATTCTCGTTCTGTCGCTCTATCGCCGCGGACAGAGAATACTAGAGTGAATAAACAAACTCGAGCCGAAGCTCTCGCCGTGCTAGAAGCGCCGCGGACAGAGTTTTAACTCACGCTTCCAATTCTCGTTCTGTCGCTCTATCGCCGCGGACAGAGAATACTAGAGTGAATAAACTAACTCGAGCCGAAGCTCTCGCCGTGCTAGAAGCGCCGCGGACAGAGTTTTTCCTCACGCTTCCAATTCTCGTTCTGTCGTTCTGTCGCTCTATCGCCGCGGACAGAGAATACTAGAGTGAATAAACAAACTCGAGCCGAAGCTCTCGCCGTGCTAGAAGCGCCGCGGACAGAGTTTTAACTCACGCTTCCAATTCTCTCGTTCTGTCGCTCTATCGCCGCGGACAGAGAATACTAGAGTGAATAAACAAACTCGAGCCGAAGCTCTCGCCGTGCTCATTCTACCGCCGCCGTGCTGAAGCGCTGCGGACAGAGAATACTAGAGTAAGTTAGACGAGCGAGCTCGGGCTGTTGGGTATGTCAAGAACAATGTCGCTGCAGCGCGCGCTTACTGCCAAGGAAGTTGTAATGGCTGCCTTGTCATGATAGCGCGCGCCCCTTCCACAGCGCGTTGCTGACTAGAGCGCGGCTTACGTCATAGCACATGCTCACTGTCAGAGCATAAGGGCGTCGGAAAATGGCTGCCAAGCTAAGCCCTTTTTTCACTCTATCACTTCCAGTCCCCTTTATTCAGGCGGCTGGAAAGGTTTTTACACTGTAGACAAAGTGTCCACTACACAGTGTGCACCCCTACATAAGCACTGTTAATTCAGCCTCACAAAATCACAAATAAATCCCGCCGCGGCCGGATTACACCATATAAAGTCAACTAGCCTTATTGCAGTCAACTAGCCTGTGGTCAAACACGCTTGTCTGCATGTGTGCTTTCAGTCTAGACTGCCTCACATACCACCCGCACTTCCTTACATTCTCCCAGTTCCCTTAAGTTAAGTGACTGGAGATGAAATATTGCAGTCAACTAGCCTGTGTTAAACACGCTCGTCTGCACACTAATGCTGTGTGCGTTTACCCCTGTGGATTTGCTCACTGGTTTGCACCGTGGGTATTCTACGTAGGTTGTGCGCCACTGCACATTGTTTACACTACACACAAAAGAGCTTTCTATGTAGGAAATGTGCCCACTTTACAGTCTGCACTCCTGCACCCAAGCACTTTTCACAAAGTTCACTCTCGCACACACAATATAAATGTGAGGCGCGCGCCCACTGCAAAGCCTGCACCGCCAAAACTAACACTATCCCCACAGTGTTACAAGCAGTGTTACAGCACAAGCAACCCGGCTAACAGGCCCCTATTACTAAGCGGCCAGCCCCCGAATCTAATTCAACCCCTGGCTTTACAAGCCCAGGCCTGGCAGGCCATTCCTGGTATATAATATTGGGTGTTGAACATATAAAACGAGGTTCTCGCTACAGTTTTGCTCGCAGACCCCGCGATTCAAGCCGTGGTCGAGCCCTTTGTAAGAAGCAGTGTCAGTCACGTGCTTCTCGCTGAGGCATTGAGACTGTTAAAGGAGAGAGCGGCGGAAACAGTACACCCGACGCTAGCGAGTCAGGTTTTTACTGTCGCTAATTCCTCATGCCGAAAATGGGTGGCGGTCTCAGGCCCATTTTCCAGGCATCTGAACAAAGCACTTATGACACGCTCGTTTCAAGGTGCTGACGGTGAAACAAATCCTCGCGCACATTCGCCCCGGGGATTGGGTTTTCTCAATAGATCTGAAAAACGCATACTTCACGTAACGATAACCCCCCACCCCCACTACAGGCCATTCTTGAGATTCGCCTTCGAGGGGCAGGCTTATCAGTACAGTCATTGTCATAGACTCAAGACTCAACGAGCGTCTTACGGCATAAGAACCACCACGTCTTGATAATGTACATAAAATCGCTAGGGCAGCCGAGATCAGACTCTCTTCACTGCATGGCTAAGCATCTCCTTTTATGGGCAGAGCACAATCTGAGCTCCCTAAGGGCAGCTTACATGCCAGGTATTCTGAATCAGGGTCCGGACATGTTATCCAGAGGACCCATGTCCCCAGGGGGATGGTCCCTTTACCCGCAAACGAGTCAGCTCGCACAGCACACGCTGCCCAATATATTTTTTTCTGCAAACGCAGGGATGCCCTGGCCCATGTTGGCCCAGACTCCCTCTATATGTTCCCTCCGATCGCGGTCCAGCTGCAAGCCTGTGCTTTTTAATAGCCCCACTTTGGAAGAACCGCACATGGTTCTCCAAACTGTTTCAGCTGTCAGACACAGCCCCATGGCCTATTCTGCCAATGAAAGGGAAGGTCTGGCATCCCAATCCCGAGCTGTGGGCCCTCCACGTATGGCCCATCAACGGTATCCGGGAACCTCTCTGACAAGTTATGAACACTATTTCGGAAGCTAGAGCCCCTGCTATCTGGCAGCTCTGCTTTGAAGTGGTCAGTGGTTTTCTAACCAATGTGCTATGCGAAACATCGACGCACACTCATGCGAACTGGCGGAACTGCTCGCTTTCTCCAAGAGCTAATGGATGCGGGTCGTCCCCCCTCCATACTCGGGGTGTGTGTCTCCGCCATAGCAGCTAGCCACGCTCCGATCGCGGCACATTCACTAGGGAAAAGTGATCTTATTGTGTGTTTTCTTAAAGGGGCCAGGAGATTCAGCCCGCCTTGCCCCTACCTCGGTCCCTATTTGGGACCTCGCCATGGTTTTGGAGGCCGTGAAGGGTTCCCCCTCCTAACCACTTCAGACCACGAGCTTGAAGCACATATCACTCAAAACCGTTTTTCTGCTGGCTGTGGCCTCGGTTAACCGAGTGGGTGGCTTACCTGCACTCTCCGTGAGCCCTTCCTGTCTTGAGTTTGGGTCCAGCAACTTCAAGGTTGTGCTCAAACCGAGGCATGGTTTTATGCTGAAAGTGCTATCAACCCCTTCAGTATGCAGGTCTTTTCACTGCTTAACCCGCGTCTCAGAGAGAATAAGACGCAAACCTATTCTGCCCAGTCAGAGCATTGAGATTGTATCTAGAGCGCTCCGCCCCCTTCAGGCAGTCGGATCAGCTCTTCATTGCTTCGGTGGCCGCACTAAAGTTTGTGCTGTCATGAAACAGTCTCTCACACTGGATAGTGGATGCAGTCCCACTAGCATATAGGTCTAGGACCTAACCTGTCCTACAGGCATTTAAGCCCACTCCTCTAGAGGCATGGCCTCATCTTGGGCTTGGTCGTGTGACATTTCTTTGGAAGATATCTGTGCGGCGGCAGGCTGGGCCTCTCCGTCCACTTTTATCAGATTCTACAAGTTGGAGGTTCCAGCTCTACAAGCAGGGCTTCTCTCCATCTAGGCTCTATCTTGACCCTGGCAAACAGATTGCCTTACGTTTTGGCCTGTACACATTAGTCCTTAAGCACTATTCATTCATCATAAGATCCGACTATGTCCGATCAGCTGTTCAAACGAACCGACTCTTCCGGTTCTTCATTCCCCTTATAAGCCGCCTCTGTCGGTCTATCGGGGGTTTATTAACATGTGCTTTGGGTATACTGGGTCAGTCAGCACACACGGCGCTTTACATTGTGTTCCCATACGTAATACGAGGAACCTCTCTCGAAAGGGAACGTACTCGGTTACTTTCGTAACCTCAGTTCCCTGAGAGAGAGGAATGAGTATTACGTTCCGTGCCGTGTTTATGCTTCTCAGGTATCGCTTCAGTCGATCTTAAAACCTGACACCTATGGCGAATTAGGGTCTTATATAGCCTCCTGTATGCAAATATAAGCACCTTTTTCGGCGGGCTTCTGGAACGCCCCCCATTGGTTCGTTCCTCTCAGCCGCCTCACCATAGGTTCCTGCAGTTGCCGCGGCCCGGCCAATCAGAGCGCTCCTCGCGCTGGGCTATGGCCGTGCAGCTCACTGCGCTTTACATAGATACCTTTATTTTAAAAAGTTTTGCTTCACATTCTCGAGAAAAGGAGTTTTTCCCATACGTAATACTCGTTCCTCTCTCTCAGGGAACCGAGGTTACGAAAGTAACCGAGTACGTTTTCTTCAGTGCTGTGACGTATTTCCAAGTGAAAGGGAATATTGAACAGAGGGCAGGGTTTGACTCAGTGTTGGGTAAGTTACTCTAAAAAAGTAATTAATTACTAGTTACTAATCACATCTTCAATAGTGTAATTAGATTACTGTACAAATGACTCTCTCCAAAAGTATTTAATTACTTTTTACTGATTACTTTTAATTACTTTCTAAATCAACCCTCGAGTTAAGCAATTCAAGGTTAGACATGAAACGACTTTAATTCATTCAAATACATAATATAAAACTACAAAAAATTACTCTTATGAACTGACCAAAGTATTACAAATGTGAGAAGGATACATAAAAACATGCATTTTATGAACATGCAAGTTAGCATTTAAATGTTGATGTTAATTCCACTATTGAATTATGTATAATTATATTTAGTATTTAGTTCAATTACATCAGAAGTAACTATAATTAAATTACAGAAAAAATAAGAGTAATTCCTTACTTTACTTTTTCATGGAAAAGTAATTAAATTACAGTAACTAATTACTTAGTAACTAGTTACACCCAACACTGGTTTGACTTCAAGTTCAAGTTCAAGAGTTTTATTTGTCAAATACACAGTTATACAGAATACAACCGGCAGTGAAATGTAAACAGGTCCGCTCCATGGACAGCAAATAACAATTAACCAAAAAAAAAGCACATTAAATTATAAAATAGGAATAGGATAAAATAGGAATAGGATAAGGTGCTATATATATACATATGTAGAATTATGAATAAATTAAGTAAAATAAATAAGAGATGTGGAATAAAATAAGTGAGATAAAGTAAACTGGAGACTATAAAAATAAATACGTGGATAACAGAAGTGCAGGAGTGTAATGTGCAAACAGCATTATAATGAGTAGTTACATGGAACACAAGAATAAAGTGCAGTGCAATCTCATTATGTGAGTTTGTTAGTACTGAAGTGAGGTGAAGTCACATGTTGTTAAGTGACAGCGTTCAGGAGTCTGATGGCCTGTGGGAAGAAACTCCTCCTGAGTCTCTCAGTTTTGGCCATCAGGCTACCGAAGCGCTTACCAGAAGGCAGCCGGGTGAAGTGGGGGTTGGCCAGGTGATTAATGTCCTTGATGATTTTTGTAGCTCTGCCTCTGCATCGTTTGATGTAGATGTCCTGCAGAGACGGGAGAGCTGACCCTGAGATGCGCTCGGACAAGCGCACCACTCTTTGCAGGGCTTTGCAGTCGTGACTGGTGCTGTTACCATACCATGCTGTGATGCTGTCAGTAAACTTTCTATCGCCCCTGAATAAAAAGTTTTCAGGATAGCTGGTGAGACCCGGAATTTCCTCAGCTGGCGCAGGTGGTACAGTCTTTGCCTGGCCTTTTTCACCTGAGACTGGATATGTGCATTCCAGGTCAGGTCCTCGGAGATGTTCACACCCAGGTATTTGAAGCTGCTCACTCTCTCTACTGGTGTCCCGCTGATCATGAGAGGGGAATATGACCGTTGCTGTCTCTTCCTGAAGTCCACAATCAGTTCTTTGGTCTTGTTCACATTCAGAAGGAGACAGTTGTCTTGGCACCATGTCAGTTGCTCCACCTCGTCCAAGTATGCGGTCTCATTGTTGTTGGAAATGAGGCCCAGGACAACAGTATCATCCACAAACTTGATGACAGAGGTGGAGCTGTGTGTGGACAAATAATCATGCGTGTAGAGAGAGTAGAGCAGGGGACTGAGGACACAGCCCTGTGGAGCTCCCACACTCACGGTGGTGATGGAGGTGGAGGTGAACTGTCCTACTCTCACCACCTGAGGTCTGCCAGTGAGGAAATCTTCAATCCAGTGACAGAGAGAAGAGTTCAGTCCGAGATCCAGGAGTTTGTTAGTTAGCTTAATGGGAACTATGGTGTTAAAGGCTGAACTATAGTCAATAAATAGCAGTCTTACATAGTTCCCATTCTTGCTGTCGATGTGTGTGAGGGAGGAGTGGAGGACGTGAGAGATGGCTTCTTCAGTCGATCTATTGGGACGATAGGCGAACTGAAGAGGGTCCAAGGTGTCAGGGATGGAGGAGCAGATGTTGTTTTTGACGAGTCTCTCAAAGACCTTCATGACTAAAGACGTGAGAGCCATTGGGCGATAGTCATTTAGGCAAGAGGGTTTACTGTTCTTAGGGACAGGGATGATGGTGGATTTTTTGAATGAGGTTGGGACCACAGATGTAGCAAGGGACTCATTGAAGATGTAAAGCTAAGCAAATGCTCCACTCTTCTGTAGAGCAATTGTGTTGCTTTAGCTTCTTTCAGTGTACATCTCTAGACTGGTTTATACTCTAGACACAAGTTACTTTCTTTTTTACTTTACCAAACAAACAAAACAAAAAGTTTGTCAACTCTGTTACGGGCAAATTAGGGAATGTGTAGAAATAACATTTGAAAGAAACAGGATTGATGATTTTAAACTTTTTAGCCAAAAACTCACGGCACTGAAATCACAATAAAAAAAGACTTCAAACAACCTACTGTGTGATCAGTGAGAAAGTATGTTCTTCTTTTGATATTGTGGTTTTTACAAAATGACTCATTAGATTAAAATATTTCCTCAGAGAGAGCACACACACACACACACACCCTTCAGTGTTTCAGATCTCATCAGTGAGGGAAAGGGACATCATTTCCTGTGTCTTAGAGTTGTTGGAGATCATTCCAGCAAGGCAAAGAATGGTACGGAAACAGAATTGACGCAAGATTTATGGACAGACATTTTTATAAGATAAAAGTTATTTTTAAACTATTTAATGTTGTAGAATTAAGAAAAGTATTTAGGGCTTTTATGAATAAAATTCATGAATATTATCAAAATAAAAGTAAAATAAAGTATTTGGTTTACACAATGATACATTATAGAAAAAAATGACTAATTCGACAAAAATAAATCCAGATTTTCAGTTATATAAGACACTTTTTACAGAAAATATTATTGTTGTGGCCTGTCTCATCTTGTGATCCAAGACAATGAGTAAATCATTACAAATATAACAATAGTATTATAGATAAGAGTAATATAGAATTGCCCACATATATTTGCGTATATTATTTATGTATTTGTTTACTTTGTGACGGTAGGTTGTGTATTACTTTTGTCTAGTAATGTTAGGTTCGACACCAAAGCTCGATCTGTGTCAAGAACACATTTCACACTGAAGCTCTGCATCAGTTTCTGGATTCATTCTTGCCAAGAGCTTGTGATTTATGATGGCTCCGTTCACCTGAGAATCGTCGTGACTTCATCACCATCTTAAAGGGAACAGAGCAGCTGCTGGTGCTACTATTATTTGATGAGTTTTGTGATGTAGCCTAAACACTAACATAATTCATTTGGTTGTAGAATTTGGTTGTCACTCCTGTTTATCACAAAAGCTTGTGTGTACTTTAAAGCGCTCAAAAGAGGAGCGACAGTTGTATTTAAAAGGGATAGTTGACCCCGCCCCATCGTCATCACTGTCATACCTGAATGTTTTTGGCAGAGTCGTCTGATGTCCAGATGTTGAGAATGATTTCTGATGGGATTGTTGAGCACACAGCTGTAGGTGTTGTTATCCTGATATTCCACCTCCAGATGTAAAGAGACACTGCTGCTGAGATCAGACACACTGATGCTGGACCATAAACTGTTTCCTTTGAACCAGGAGAGAGTCACATGACTCACATTCAACACTGAACACAGCAGTGAACATGATGATGAAGATGATGAAGGATGTTGTGCGCAGTATCTGCTGATGACAGGAATGGGCAGAAGAGCTAAACAACACAAGAAAATAGAGAGCCCAAAACAACGTCAGAACAGTAGAAGGCTTCATTGTTTCCCAGTGATTTATAAACCCAGAAATATAAGAAAAAGCAAATGAAATCGCACTTCTGAGCAATAAAGTCGCAGTTTTGAGGTATAATTTTATTATTGTTAGAAGTAAAGTTGCAAATGTGAAATATAAAGTTGTAAAGTCAGTTTTTGGGGGGAGAAAAAGGTTAGAATATTTGGATTGTCTGGCTATATCGCCAGACTAAGCTCGATCTTTTAAGATTGAACATTGATGGGGAGTCTGCTCTGTATTTTCTACTGCACGAGGCGTGATCAACGGGCATAGTTCAAATGAATCTAAACGCAATTGGATAGTCCTTCAACCAATCAGACATCAAGAGGTGTGATCAATGGGCAGAGTTCAAATGACTCTATACAAAATTGGATAGTCCTTCAACCAAATGATCCCTAACTTCTCTATCCATGTTAAACCACTCGATGACCAATAGTGTGCCAGGTAGATAAGCCGGTTTGTGATTGGTCCCGGTAAAATGGTAAAAGAAGCAAGATAGAAATATGTACAGGTTTCCAGCCTGAGCTGAGACGAAATCAAATCTCCGGCAGATTGGGCTGGGTTTACAGTCTAGAGACTTCCCATAATTGAACCACAATTTGTCTGAACAGAGAAGTGATTCAAATCAAAATGATTTTTATTTTCCTCACAAAAACTCTTTGAGTTGTCTTTCATCACCTGAAGCTTTCCTTCTGTGCTGAGAATAAAAAAAGAGAAAAGCCGGACCAAAAAGAAAAGCAACCAACCAAAAATAGTTCAGATTGTATTACATTTAGGAATGTATATTGAACTATACCACAATAACAGACCAAATCAAATCTTTTCCATAGATGAGGTAGGGGAGCCCTTAAAAGATGGTGAAGGAAAAAAATATGAAATGGAAGGAAAAATATCAGTATCTTTTGTGTTCCCTCTTAAAACGTTTGCATTCCCCAGACAAATTTTGCATTTGTTCGCAAAACCTTTGCTTCCCCTTTTAAAATGTTTGCGTTCTCCAACTTCTCCAAGAGAAACTCTGTGTTCTCTCAGAAAACTGTTGCCTTCCATCTCAAAACATTCCCGTTCCACAGAGAAACTTTGCTATCGCTCACGAAAACCTTTGCGTTCCCTCTCAAAACTTTTGCTTTTTATCAGGGAAACTTTGCATTTGCTTTGCAAAACCTTTTATGTTCCATCCAGAAACTTGCGTTCACTCGCAAAGTACTCAAAATGTTTGCGAATGAACGCAAAAGCATTGAAATATATTTCCTTCCATCTTATATTTTTTCCATCACCATGTTTGTTTAGAGTTTCGTAACAAGGTAATGTTCAAAGCCATGCCCCATGTTTTTAAAATAAAATTTCCATAAAATAACACCATATTTAATGGAAAACTTACAGAAAAAGTTTAACATAATATCATGCCTTAATCCTAATCCTTGACAAATCCTCTTTTACACAGGCTTTTTATGATTTAATGGGTGGCTCAACTTACCCACACTAGCCCAATTTTTTAATATCCTACTTTTTGAATTCAGAAAGAGGCACAAAAAAGTCGTTGACAATGAATTTCTTGATTGAGATGTTGTTTTCAACGACCATTTCGATTTGATAAAGTCCAGCATGTTCTGTGCTGATGTTTGTGATGGTCAGAGATCCGGTCTGAGAGTCCAGCTTCAGTCTGTCTCTGAATCTCCCATCGGCACCATCGTGGAAGGTCTCATTGTGCACATTGATTTTAGCGATGTGAGTGCCTTGAGGTCCAAACGTCCACACTATCACATGTCTCTGTAGTTCAGTAACATCAGTGTTTAGAGTGACAGAATCGCCCTCCATCGCTGATATCGTCTCTGTTTCGCTGGTCTCAACACCACACACACCTGGAGATCAGAAGTTCCACAGTCACTGATGCTGCTTTACTAAAACTCGGACTAAAAATATTGAATACTTACCAGCTAAGTACAATATCCACAGACAGAAAAAAACGAATGTGTGAGGCATTTTCATCACGAGCTCGCAGACAGCTCTAACTCTCCATAAGTCTAAAGCAGCCAAGGCTTTTTTTAAATGAACTCTGAAACTGGTTCTTGATGAGATGAGATGCAGTTCCTTGTTTAGAGGTGAAGTGATAGAATGACTGTACAGTCACTACTCTGATGTGTATTTTACTTAAGTTTGTTTGCCCATATAACCTTATAATTAATGTTTAGGGTTAGGTAAAATGAATGTCTTGCTGTCCATTGATTATGAGACTCAATGAAGCAGCTTCAACTCGAGCTCTGATATACTCCTACAGTGATTAAATATTGGATATGATTATGTAGTGCAAAGTAAAAGATAAAGATGGAGTTTGGGGAGGTGGTTGGATGCTGGAACATCTGAGGAGAGGATAGCAGCTGTTTATACTCAACTGTTGACTGTTGATTGGAAGATTGGGCTTGCTTCTCCCTAAATTACATTTAGGAACTTCACAAAATAAATCATCTTATGCGCTATAGCCCTCTGTGTTGTCACATGACATCTCATTTTCTTAAATGTTTCGATACATTAATGTCAAGAACTGTTGAATTTAATTTGTGTATCTTTCAAAACATTTATTCGTTTATATCTTTCAAAACGTTTATTATTATTTATATTTATTTAACGTTGATCAAAATCTGAACTGATTTAGCCTATGAAGCCTAATTTTTCATCTTTAAAAGATGGTACAATGGTAACCCCAACAACTTACACATGCCAGAAAACCTTTAGAATTACAAAATAATACATTATCTGGCCATGTATAAACTATGTCTAATAGTCTTATGTTGATTTCAAGTTTAATGTTCAAATAAAAACTTTTGGTCTCAAATCGATTCATGATTCCTGAGTCTGACAAACATAAAATGGAAAATAGATATTGATTTGTTATCAGGTTTTGCCTTCCTCTGCCCTTATGAGTACAATGACAAAAACTACAAAATCAAAAGCACAAAATCCATAGAGATTGGATACCAGCAATACAGATCATATTTTAGAATTTTTGGATTAACATAACATAACCTAAATTATATCCGACATTTTGTTGTTTAGTGATTATATAACCTAGGCTATATATAACCAGCCCATCTGCTTAAAATTCCTCAACAGTTAACACTTTTTTTTTTTTTTAAAGGTTCCACCCGGTCGGTTACTGTCACTCGTTTTTTGTGCACGGTTTGTGACAACGAAGTAGTTATTAAGACTCTTTTGGAGTCGACTCCTCATCACTACTTCGTTGTCACAAACCGTTCTCAAAAAACGAGTGGAGGTTTATTGTTTATTACTTATAGTGCGATTCCACAAGAGCGATTTCGGACACAGCAACAGAATCGACACCGAGAGTCGATTCCTGAATCTCTCATCTAAAGTGCATGGCAGTAATATAATACCCTGACGTAATGCACTGCGTGTCAGGCTGAAACTTGTATTTGAGTAGAAATAGAAAACAATCACAGCGACTAGTTTGTAATTATAGGCTTCCTCCATGTTAGCTTTAAACTAATTAGTTTATTGATGGTATATTATTGCAATAAATATAGATTTGTTTTCACGTGGTTAATGTGTTCAATAATCATTAAAAACTTGTTGTCAATTTTTTACAATTTTAACAATTACAGTGACTATACATAAACTTCTTTATGTTAGTATTTTTATGATGCATCATAAAATACTAACAAAGAAGTTTATGTAGTCACCGTTTAAGACGATGTGCGTTTAGCGTCATCACTCGACAACATTATTTCGTGACTTTTCCTATATATAATTATGTATTTGCAAAATAGCAATAGATGCAGAAATGTTGATAGCCACTCAAGTCATCGCAAATTTGTACTAATTTGGACGGCCATGCTAAAGGTGTGCGGTTTTAATAAGAGGATTTTAGGACTTTGTGCCGGGGGGAAATGATTTAAGTGTGTAACAACAGCAACTTTGTCTGATTTCTAACCCCGTTTTGATGTAAAGTAAATGGAGCCGAGGAGTCTATTCCATGGACTCCCATAGTGGGAGTCGGGAATCGGAGTCGACTCCAAAAAAACCTGGAATCGAACCCTTAACGAAGACAGGAACGCCACGGATCGAACACCTCAGCTCGAGTCATGGTTATGATTTTGGATTCTACAACAACATGACGAAGTTGATATTGCTCTTTTCTTTCGCATTATTTTTGGACGGTAAGTCACGGTTCTTCATTCTTTCGGTTTCACATTATGTTTTTTAAATGTCGCATAGGCTACAACAGATTCAGAAACATAAGAATTCCACCGTCGCTGTAATGTTGATGAATCGGGGAACAGGGAAGGAAATATAATTTACAAAGATCAGCCTATAAGAAAAGCTATATCAGTGGTAGTCTCTTCTTCTAATATAGCTAAGCTATATCAAAAGCACGAGTGCACTTAAGTTTCAAACGTGTAAATAGGTCTAATTGAAGAATTTGTATGAATTCTGTCTATGTATAAAACATATTTCACTAACTTAACCAACATAAAATCAAAGAAGGCATAACGTGTGTGTGTGTGTGTGTGTGTGTGTGTGTGTGTTAGCTCCCGTCCTTGAGTAAATTGTAGGCTACTCATATTGCAGGAAAAAATGTGGGATTAAACGGGTTAAGTAACTTAGGCCTATTTACCAAAGAGTCTATCACTGTACTGAAGAAAGCACAACCATCGCTTTTTAAATAAAGTTATTAAAGTCTTAATGGTGTTCGGCCAACCGTTAACCTAACCACCGGCTTTTCAGCTAGCCAGAAAACCTTTTAAATGACAAAACATGGAACATGAAACACTAACAGATCCTTAATATTGAGCAAAACACATGAAATAAGATTTAATTTTAACAATTACTGTACTTCATAGTCAGAAGCAATGCATAACTAGAAGTCGGCTGTAACCAACGATTGTAACTCATTCTGTGAATGTGTGTGTGTGTGTGTGTGTGTGTGTGTGTACGTATATTGCATATGTTCTCATATAAATGTGAATACATTCACATTTATGGAAACATGTATGTACAATATATGAACACAATAAAGGACACAACTTTATGAATATTACATATGCAATGCTGTTTGTCTTCATTGCTATAGATAGATAGATAGATAGATAGATAGATAGATAGATAGATAGATAGATAGATAGATAGATAGATAGATAAAATGAAAATTTTGCAAAGCATACAAAAACATAACATAACACAGCACACGTGGTCATGTGATTAATTTATTTTTTTTGGATTGGGTAAGGGAGGAAAAGAGGAAAGGAGGAGGCAGACGGATGGAGGGTGGTCTGTATGAATCTGAGCTTGTGTTGTAGGAGAATGTTAGCCATAACTTAAGATGTTTACAAGTTCAGGGCTTTCACGGACAGGGCTTTCAGGCACAGTGAGAAAATCCTGTCAATCGCGCTGAGTGACCAGTTAATCAGTCATTTACACTGAATGAGTAACATGGTTCTTTTAAGAAGATGAACCAGAAATGGTTCTTCTGTGCATGTCTGAGAAAACCACACTTTTGGAATCTTTATTTTTAAGAGTGTACTGTTTATACTGATGTTGAAAACCTTCATCTGTTTGTTTGATTTCTCAGGTGTGTTTGGGGAGACAATAAAAGTGTCAGTGAAGGAGGGAGATTCCATCATTCTACAGTCTAATGTCACGGAAATACAGAGAATATTTCTGTTGATGTGGATGTATGGATCTCAAAACTCAATTATCGCTAAAATCGACGGGACAGCTCAGACAGTCTACTTATATGACGTTGTCGATGGGAGATTTGAGGACAGACTGCAGTTGGACAATCAGACTGGATCTCTGAAAATCAGTGACATCAGAACCAAACACTCTGGAGATTATCATCTAAAGATCATCAGCACTGAGACCTTAGTCAGTACATTCAGTGTTACTGTCCACGGTGAGTAGCTCAGATAGATATAATGATCATACAGGCCGTGTATTTTCCTTTTAAAAAACGCACTACACCACAAAACTGTTCCTGTTTGTTTTCCAGATGTGATTTTTGCAGGGTTAGAAAACACGAGAGAAGGAGATTCTGTGACTCTACACACTGGTGTTACTGATTCTCAGAAACATGATCTAATACGGTGGACATTTGGACCTGCGAATCCAGACACTCTTATGGCTGAATTGAACATAAAGATTCATCAGATCACATATAGACCTGATGAGACATACGCAGAGAGACTGCATCTGGATTATCAGACGGGCTCTCTCACAATCAGAGACCTCGGAATCGCAGACGCTGGTGTTTATCAACTACAGATCTCCAACAGTAAAGAGACCTTATACAAGAGATTCAATGTTTTTGTTGGTAAGGAGGCCTAGCTCACGTTAAATCATGTTAAATGAGCATTTCGTTCATAATTTATTTACTCTGGTGACTTTCTCTCTTCAGCCATTCCAGATCCGGGGTTGTCCGCTGGTCATATTGTGCTGATTATTATTTTTGTCCTGCTGTGTGTGGCTGTTGCTCTGGGTTTGATTTACTGGATGTTCAGATACTCTAAACGGAAAGGTAAGTGTTATCTGCAGCTAATATAGAGGGTATGCATTGACATCACTTTTCTGCCGGAACAGCGGGACTGAGTGGCAAAAGAGCCCTCTGTGTAACCGGATTTAATAGGGGAAATGATTGTCAGAAAACAAATGGTGGAACTCCATATAGTGTTCCTTACAACTTACCAAAGATCCAATGACCTATGTATATTGACATGCAGCTAGAAATTGTGTTTCCTGACGTTTATATGAGACATTGCATATTGACATACAGGATATTGACACCCATAATGAGGTGAGTTTTTCTGGCACGCTGTAATCGCAGCGACTCTGGCTGACGGTGATGTCATGCTCATACCCTCTATACCAGTGTTTCTCAAACTTTTTCAGCCCAAGGACCACTTTATCTTCCAATTTTTTTCTGAGGACCACCTACTCTGGTAGGACCACGACTCTTAACACGAAACCAACAAAAACCAACAAATTAGGAAGGATAAGCTAAATTTAAGTTTAATATGCAACTGTTTCAAGTCAAAAACTAATCATTCAAACACAAATGCAATGATATGATCAGAAATTATTATATACATTTTATTTAATTTGAAAAAGTAAATGTGAAATGAGTTGCAGCTTAATATGAACAACAAACTGCACATGTGGAAAAACCAAAACTGCAATTAAACATACTGTAACAGCCTAGGTCCCACTTTATGCCATTCCAAAGAGCCATTCGTTTAAAACTGAGGTGGTGGGTATAGGAAGTCTATGGTTGTAACCAGGGCTTGACATTAACTTTTTTGCTCACCAGCCACCGTGGCTAGTGGTTTTCTAAAGTTAATAGCCACTCAGCATTTTCACTGGCCACAATTTAGTTTTTTGAGAGAGTAAAAATGCAGAATGTTTCCTGTGATGGGTAGGTTTAGGGGCAGTGTGGGGGGTAGAACATACGGTTTTTACAGTATAAAAACCATTACGTCTATGGAGAGTGTCCACAAAGATAGTGAACCAGATGTGCGTGTTTGTGTGTGTGTTCTATCCCCATGGAAAAAAGTTTCATTCATTCAAATCAAGAGGTGGCCATACTGGACCCCTATGCTTTTAATAAGAGGTGTTTATTCAACAGACACAATAGATTCTTTTAAAACTTTGCACTGAAGACGATTTCTCTTTTGTCACCGCGCGGATGACGCGCGTGCAACAGCGAACTGAGTGCTTGGAAACAAACGTCAACTAGATAGTGCGCGTATCCAGTGCACGCGCCGAACACGTCTTTCCACGCTCAATTTCCTTTGGAAGTATATCGGCGACTTGGCAGTTGTGTTCCCAATTTGAGCTTAATCTTCAGAAATGCTTGGGAAAGTGCAAACGAAAAATGTAGTTAAGCTAGTAGCATCACTACTTGTAGCGACGCTATGCCCAACACTGGAGAACTGATTGCGCGTGTGACAGAGAGAGAGCACGCTTCTGTTGTCTGTTACTGCAAGTTGATCGATAAAGAATTGTAATAAAATTAATCACAAATTAATTTTGTGATACGACGGCCTTGGCATTTCATTTGGCTGTAGGCTGAAATTATATTCAACCCGGCTAGTGGCTAGTAGTGGGAGCGGCTGCCGTACCCGCCACAGCTGAAATCTACCCACATTTGGCGGGTTTGCGGGTGTTAATGTCAAGCCCTGGTTGTAACTAACAAGCAAAGAGTCTCAACTGAAGAAAAAAAAACGCTGCCTGCCAAAACGCTCTCAAGCGCTCACAGCGAGGCATTTTCAGCAGAGCGCCTAGCGTTTTCATCTTTTCGTGGACCACTAGGTGGCCGATGGCGGACCACTAGTGGCGGAGTGGCATCTAGATGGTCCGCGGACCACACTTTTAGAATTACTGCTCTATACCGAAAGGACCTACATAGGAGTTTAAAAGTGTATTTAATTTGCATAACTATGATTTATTCTATTAAACAACAACACAAATGAATGAGCACCTGCCTATATGCTGTTGGTCCTCCACGTACTGCCAAAACAGCACAGAGGCCCTTGTAGGTGTTCTGTGGTCTCTTTAGGATTTCCTGTGGATTTTAGCAGCAAATCCTTCAAGTCCTGTGGATTGCGAGGTGGAGCCACTGTGGGTATAAGGCTACATTCAGACTGTCAGTCCAAATCCAACTGAAATCAGATCAGATTGAAATCAAATCTGAATAGTTTCAATACACAGTGTAGATGTCAAGAGTTTTAGATCAGATTCCAATCAGAAACACAAGTAATTGATATTGGAGTGAGTGTGAATGTAGTCTTAGTTGTTAATCAAACACATTCCACAGATGCTCAATTGGATTGAGATCTGGGGCATTAGGAGACCAGGGAAACGCCTTGAACTCTTCATTATGTTCCTCAAACCATTCCTGAACAATGTGTGCAGTCTGTCAGGGTGCAGGTCTGCAACAATGTTTAGGTTGGTGGCACATGTCAAATTTACATCCACATTGAATAGCTGGACCCAGTGTTTCCCAGTATCACAGTCTCTTCACCAGCTTGTAATCAATCCTGCTGCCATCACTTCCGTAAGTAAACGGCCTTCAACATGATGGAAAAGAAAACGGGACACATTGGAGCAGGCAACCTTCTTCCACTACTCCAACGTCCGGTTTTGATGCTCGCATGCCCATTGTAGTTGCTTTCGATGGTGTACAGGACACACTGATTGGTCTGCAGCTACGCAGCCCCATACACAGCAGAGTGTACTGCACTGTGTTTTGTGACGCATTCTTCTCATAACCATAATTAACATTTTGTGTGACTTGTGCAATAGTAGACCTTCTGTTGGCCTCAAGATGGGATAGCCTTCATTGTCCTCATTGGCGCTCAACACCCTGCCGCCGCTTTGTGGTTTGTACCCCTTAGGGCCACTGTTGGAAAATTCTCACCGCTGTTGACCAGGAGCAACACCAAAACCTTGCTGTTTCAGAGATAGTTTCCTTTACTTTGATCCTTGTCAATGTAACTCAGATCTTTATTCCTGCTCATTTCTCCTGCAAATTATTGTTTGCTTACCATCTAACCTACCCAGACCTTAAAGGGTTAGTTCACCCAAAAATGAAAATTCTGTATTAATTACATTCTAGACACATAAGACCTCCATTCATCTTCGGAACACAAATGAAGATATTTTTGTTGAAATCCGATGGCTCAGAAAGGCCTTTATTGACACCAATGTCTTTTCCTCTCTCAAGGCCCATAAAGGCTCTAAAGACGTCGATACAAAGCCCATCTCACTACAGCGGCTCTACAATCATTTTATGAAGCAATGAGAATTAGTTTTTGTGCACAAAAAACCCCCCGAAATAACTACTTATATAGTGATGGGCCGATTTCAAAACACTTCGTAAAGCTTCGTTAGCCTCAGAGCTTAATGAGTCAGTGTATCGAATCAGCAGTTTGGATCGCCAAAGTCATGTGATTTCAGCTGTTTGGTAGCCTGACAAGCCAGACCCACATCAAGATGTTTGGTCTGGAAACTCACCATTGACAGCTCAATCCAAAGGGCGGGATAAACGGTTGTCTTTCAAACTCCCTCTGCACGCGATAGGATAGCGCTACACCAACCAGAGCAATGAAGGTGAAACAGAGCTTGTTGACAGATTAAACATTCGCCGTATCCGGTCGGCTAAACTGAGAACACATCTTCCCTTTTTAAGAATGACTTCAGTGCCGTTCTTTGTTCTTTTCTCAGAGAAAAGCTTAACTCCAAGTCTTCCAGAATCGCGGTCAAAGCTGATTCGAAAGACCGCCGCCGTTCGCCAGTTTCTGTGTTTACTAGAAGCACGCAAACGCAACTCTGCCATCGTCATTATAGCCCCGCCCACCGACTCTATACACGATGTGATTGGTCCGGCAAGAGTTAGGGGAATACAGCTCAGAAGGGTATTGAGAGTTCCTAGACGACACTTGCGGACAGATTCAATTTGCTGCCGCTAGGGTGCGTCTAGATTTCTAGGCTAGTTGTTTGGCGGTTTGACTTGCAATCCGAAAAATGAATCGATACGCTGATTCAAAATGTTCCAAGGCTTTACCAAGCGGTGTTTTGAAATCGGTCCATCACTATATAAATTGGTATTTAGTTTTTTTTGTGCACAAAAACTATTCTCGTGGTTTCATAAAATGATTGTAGAGGTGCTGTAGTGAGATGGGCTTTGTAACGACCTCTTTAGTGCCTTAATGGGTCTTGAGAGAGGAAATGACATTGGTGCCAATGAAGGCCTTTCTGAGCCCTTTGATTTTAACAAAAATATCTTTATTTGTCTTAAGGGTGTCGAAACAACTTGAAGATGAGTAATTAATGAAAGAAGTATTATTTATAGGTGTACTAACCCTTTATAATAGGTGAAGATAAACCTGTGATTAGTCATAATGTTTTGGCTCATCAGTGTAGCTTTAAAAAAATCGTACAGTAGATCTTAACGCTTTATGGTACAGAGTTGCCATATGGCAAGATTTTATTTTAACTTTATTTCCTTGTTATTCTTGTTTGTAACGGAGTTCGTAGATGGGAAGGAAGGAGGCGGGAACCGGCGAACGTTAACAACTTTAATTTCAAAATAAATAAACAAAATGAAAGTAAACCACGGGCAGCCCTTCACGGACAACTGCCCGCACTCACACACACATAATAAAACGTGGGCAGCACCTCACGAATGACTGCCCGCACACACACACACATAATAAAACGTGGGCAGTCCCTCACGAATGACTGCCCGCACACACACTCACACATATAATAAAACGTGGGCAGTCCATCTCGAATGACTGCCCACACACACATAATAAAACGCGGGCGGCCCTTCATGGACGACTGCCCGCACATACACAACGAAACGTAAACAAAGCATAACTTAAAATCCAGGCGTGGGGCCGGATTCACAAAACATTCTTAAGAATAAAATTATTCTTAACTGCCAAATTCTTCTTATTTTCTTACTTAAGAAAAAACATAAGAATATTTTGTATTCCCAAAAACTTTTCCTAAAAATGTTCTTATCTTTTTTTTTTTATGATTGTTCTTAAGATAACATTTAAGAAGTGTTCATATTCATGAAAAGAATGTTCTTAAAAATCATCGTAAATAACTTTTTAAAGTTAGGATAACTTCTAACCTATCTTAAATACCCAAATGTAAGATGTTTAACGAATGTATTGGGTTGTTTCAATTATTAAGCATTACAACATAACAGTAGCTAGCTAAATGTAATATTTATAACTAATAGTAGCCTACCATATGGACGAGTATAAAACCAGCAAAGCTCGCACCAACCGGCAAGATAATAGCGGACGAGAAACTCCACGTAATTTAAAAATACTGTTATTGTGTCACAAACAGTAGTTTTAAGACTTTTTTTAGGCAAGAATGTACTTGTTTAAATAATAAATCTGTGGTTTATTTATAAAGAGAGCACCTATTTGACAACTTTATCTGACTTTTTCGGAGTTGTGAGCTCCAGGTGGTCAGCAGGTGTTCAGCGCTCGTTAACCCGCCGAGAGCAGCCTTTCCTCGGCCAGTTCTTCTGGCGTCTGCTGCGGGCTCTGGAGGTCTCTGAGATATGATTCGTCTTGTGTAGATCTAACGGCCGATCCTTGGTAGGCTACCCGAGGAGCGTTCTTGATCACGAGGAAAATAGTCTGCACACTTATTATGATATGTACGGTTATCAGGCTTATTAGCAGGAAGCGCAAAAAGACAGGCTTTGAAGTGTTTTTCACTCAGCGAGTCTTCACTTTCAGTAATACCTTTCAATAAAATAACACCATTTATTTTCTTCTTAAGTAAAAAATTAGGTTCTTAAGAAAATATCTGAGAACTTCTTAAGAATTTTTCAAGAATTGCACTTAGGAAAAACTTTTTTCTTAAGAAAATGTTCTCGTCTTTCGCTGCCTTCGCTCCTCCTTTTATGCTCCCGTCACTTCGGCCGCGATACGAGACTGGTGTGTCGCGCAGCTGGTACTCATTACCACTCGTCACCGGCCCGCTCTTGCGGTCCCTCGCCCTGCTGCTTGTCACATTGTTATTTACAGCTCACTTCCCAGTCAGCAAATTTCCTTTGGCCTAGATCTGGCCCAGAAAAACAGCTTAGATGTGGCCCAGATAAGATTGTGTTTGCCGGCCCAGATCTGGCCCACTTCTTCTTTACCACAGCACAGCCAAAGCAGTGCCATAACTCCACTAAACGTGAGCCAAACAATACAATTGTATGTGGCCCTTATGTGGGCCTTATATGGAATTTTAGTATGGCTGAGTTTTGTTCAAATCAAATGGCCCTTATGTGGCCCACATGCAACTTTGAGCATTATGTAAAAGTCTTATTAACTCCATGGTAAATACAACGTGTATTCAAATGTATTCAATAATTTATTTTTGACAAATATTTACAGTTAATCAGAAATCATTTATATTAATATAAATAACATTCAAAGTGTGACACCAAATTTCAAGTGTGTATTATGCTAAATAAGCAATGACAGTTAAAGTAGAAGGGGGGGGGGTCACAGTAACTTGCTAAAGATAACAAACAACAACTTCACAAGAGAAAAAAAAGTCTCTAATTGTAAAGAACCGCTCTGAGACAGAATGTAGGAGATACAAATGCAGTATTTATTAAGATGGTAATCCACAATCATAGTCAAAAGCAGGCAAAGGGTCATACACAAGCAAACAGTCCAAAAAGGCAAACAAGACAGGAGAGACAGGCAAACGGGTAATCCGGGAAACAGGCAAGAAATCCAACAAACCAAGAGACATGAAACCAGGGAAAATGCTCAGAAATGCAGTGTACACAAACAAGACCAGGCGGAAAACAGAATAATAAGACAGTGTAAACAGTGAGTGCTAATGAGTCCGGGCAAAGGATAATGGGTAATGTAGTTTATGATAGAATGACAGTCCGTATTGGAGTGCCCTCTGGTGGTGAGCACAGGCACTCACACTGGTGAATTGTGACACTAATCAGTGTTGGAAGTGTGTTGCTGGGACTGGCGTTGTTTCAACCAACTGCACCTGCAATAAAAAGTTACATTTAAATAATATTAACAGCAACCTGGAAGCTAGGTCTGCATAATTGTGATTAAAATAAATCTTAAACTAAAGGGATAGTTCAACCAAAAATATAACTGTCATCATTTTTTGTCACTTTTTTTTAATCATTGTAATTTATCATTAGCCAGCCCAGGTTAAGATTTGAATTTATTCATTTATTTTTTGCGCCAAAAAAAAACTAACTGACTTTGTTGCGGCCGCAACAAAACTTAACCAGGGTGCACACTGTCAGATTTATTATAGTCCTTCATGATTGTTCCATGTCAGGCTGTACAAACAGAATCAGTGCTGTAAGCCATGACACACTGTAAAATCAAAACGGTCATAATGTCTCACTGTACGATAGTTGAGGCGCGTTAAAAACGCATGCAAGAAAACTAGTCCGGAGTTTTATATCTTCAATCAATGACTCGTTCTGGTGACTGTGTGCTGCATTACACATGGGATAGAAATGGTAAATACACTCAACTGAGGCTAATTCGACACCCTCCTCAAACAAATACATGATGCTGCTGCACAAAATAACCTTAAAAAGACTTTGAAATGTCAAAACCTCACTTACCTGAAGATATGCGTGACCAAAAACTCATGAGAGCAGATGAGAAAATGGTGCTGTATCAGTCAGATTCATTCCACTAATGAGATGCAACCACCTGAGGTGTGAAACCTCGGATGTCAACTGTGCTTGATTTCAGGTGTCCTGTGTTTTTCCATATATAATCCAAAGGTTTACCACAAGTCAGCCTTTCTCACTTTGTGCCATAGCGCAAACACATACCTCAAAATGAGTTGTGAACCAAGAGAACATTTCCTGCTGATTTTAAAGTTATGGCAAAACAAATATGGTCACATTCTTGCCCATATCTGTTCAGCCATGCCATATCTGGGCCATATGTGCCAGATAATACCCACATGTGTGGCCCAAACATGCTTGCTATCTGGGTTGTTTTGGAGCAGAGCTGTTATTTCTGACGGGACATCATTTACACTGGTTTATTCATTACATTTTTTTTTTTTTTTGACTTAACAATGAAACATCTATTCAAACATTTTATATCTTGGTGTTGAGACAGAAAAGAAAAAAAAGGTGTCAGTGACAGAGGGAAGTTCTGTCACGCTGAAAACTGGTGCGACTGAAATCCAGAGAGATGATGGACTACTCTGGACGTTTGGACAAGACATGGTCATCGCTCAAATACACAAAATTGCCGGCAACATTTCGTACACCGACGATGAACGTTTCAGAGACAAACTGCAGCTGGACAAGCAGACCGGAGATCTGACTATCAGCGACATCAGGATCCGAGTCTCTGGAGATTATCAGATGCGGATCGCTGGCAGCAAAGCCACCAAAATGAAGAGATTCAAGGTCATTGTACGAGGTGCGTGGCTCAGATACTTAAAATCCCCTACTCTCTTTTCTGTAAATGTGTTAATTTATTGATTTTAAACTCCACTGCTGTCTAAAGTGGCGTTTGAGTTCATCTGCACATATCAACATGTTTTTCTGTTTCTTTATGCTATGAAGTGGACACACTGAAATTCACTGAAGGAGAGACTGTCCATCTGCAGACCGGCATTACTGAAATACAGAAAGATGATCTGATATTGTGGAAGTTTGGACCTAAAAACGCCCTCATAGCCAAAGTTGATGGGCAAACCAAAGAGACCAGCTTCTACAACGTTGATGACGAGGGATTAAGAGACAGACTGGAGCTGGACGATCGAACTGGAGACCTCACCATCACAAACACCAAAAGCACCGACTCTGGAGTTTACGAATTACAGATCAAGAGCAGCAATAAAGTTTCGTACAAGACATTCAACATTCTTGTTTGGCGTAAGTAGCCCAAATTAATCAAAATATCGATAATCTGGTTCACATGCACAGTCACATTTCTCCTGTTTCTTTCGCCGTCAGTGAATACGTTGAAATATACAGTTGGAGATTCTGTCATTCTACAAACTGGTGTTACGGGACTGAAGACTGATGAACGGATACTGTGGAAGTTTAGCGATAAAGACACTTTCATAGCTGAACTCAACGGAGCTACCAATGAGATTTTATTCTATGAAGGTCCTGATGGCAGATTCAGAGACCGAGTGCAGTTAAACCAGCGAACTGGAGATCTGACCATCAGGAACATCAGCAGAGCACATTCAGACGTTTATATACTACAAATCACCAGCGGCAAAAAGGTCACATGCAAGAGATTCATGGTTATTGCCCACGGTGAGTAACGCACTCATGTTTAGCACTGTTTTTCACTGTTAAATAATGAGGATTTAGCCAACATCAGAGGTTTTAACACAGAAAACAGGTGGTAAGAATTCACTCAGCAATCTTGTGAAAAGAAAAAATGTTAGCTGAAATGTCACGAACATTCTCATACCTTGGGCAAACGTTCTGGCAAGTTCTCAAAGTTATATAAAACGATAACCAGAAAAATGTACTTTTACTTTTTTAATTCTCTAAAGTTTAACATAATTATATATCATTCGTGGGACTTTTTAAAGTTTTTAAAGAAGTAAACGTTTTCCAAAGAAAAATACTGATAGAGTACATATACATAAAGTAAAAATACTTCACTACTGTCTGTCTCGGGAATTGTTACATTTATTAATGCTACATTTATTTTAGATTTAAGTATGCAATTGCGAGGGGGGGGGGGGGGGGGACGCCTTTTTATCTCACATTGCTGACTTTATAACATGCAATTGTGTTTAAATCTGGCAATTCTGTAAAAAAAAGACAAACAATTACCTTTTTTAAAATATATATATTTAGTGGTGGAAACGAGCTCCCATGAAACACAATGTATACAGAACTGGGGGTGAAAACTTTTAAACAGGATGAATTTTTATTATTTATTTAGTACTGCCCTTCAGAAGCTAACTGATGTTTAAAATAATATGCAGAGGAAAACCAGTCATATGTTTGGTGCTCCCTTTGTGTTATGGTCCCGTATTAGTATTCTAAAGTATTTGGATCAAGTTACAAAACTTATATACAAAACTCTATCAAAATACATTAGAAATTACTTTTTAAATGATGTATTTTGTAATCTATAGTGAAATACATTTTAAAAGTAACCTTTCCTATCCTGCTTGTTTCAGAATATTTTGAAAACGTAACAAAAGTAACATTCCCTCCAGAGTTTTAAATGGAAAGTTCCTTTAACATTTCCATAGCCACAAAGAAAACATTTTTAACACTGAACATTTTGAAGGTTCACAGAAAATTTCTAGAAACACTAGTTTTGACTGTTCTGGTTTGCATAAATAGTTCAACACAATGTCATTCCTGTATGAGTTACTTTATGTGGAAAAAAATTAATACATCAAAATACTGAAAATAATGGCTCTCTTGTCCTCGGAGACATTTCGATGCTCCTGAAGTAGTGGTATCACCTGTTATGCTTTTCTCTTTCATGTGTTGCTGGAACAAAATAAAGAGAAGACTGTGTCCGCAACGAAGGGAGATTTGGTCACGCTAGACAACGATACTGAAATACAAAAGGATGATCTTATACTGTGGCTGTTCGGACCCGAAGACAGACTCGTAGCTAAAGGAGAAGGAAATAAAAAAGATTTCTGCACATATGATGGACCTGAAGGGAAATTCAGGAACGTACTGAAACTGGATAATCAAAATGGATCTCTGATACTAACAAACAGCACAACTGAACATACCGGAGTTTATAAACTACTGATCATCAGCACCCGAGAGACTAAATACAAGAGATTTAAAGTTACAATCCATGGTGAGTAACATAGTGAACACATTGCAGGAAATTCAAATGCATTTAAGTCATTCTATTTTAAAGCTGTATGTAACTCTTTTGTAGTGTTAACATGCTTTATCCTTTATCAGCTTTATACAAACCCGATTCCAAAAAGGTTGGGACACTGTACAAATTGTGAATAAAAAAGGAATGCAATAATTTACAAATCTCATAAACTTTTGTTTTATTCACAATAGAATATAGATAACATTATCAAATGTTAAAAGTGAGACATTTTGAAATGTCATGCCAAATATTGGCTCATTTTGAATTACATGAGAGCTACACATTCCAAAAAAGTTGGGACCGTTAGCAATGAGAGGCCGGAAGAGTTAAATGTACATATAAGGAATAGCTGGAGGACCAATTTGCAACTTATTAGATCAATTGGCAACATGATTGGGTATAAAAAGAGCCTCTCAGAGTGGCAGTGTCTCTCAGAAGTCAAGATGGGCAGAGGATCACCAATTCCCCAATGCTATGGCGAAAAATAGTGGAGTAATATCAGACAGAAGTTTCTCAGAGAAAAATTTCAAAGAGTTTGAAGTTATCATCATATACAGTGCATAATATAATCCAAAGATTCAGAGAATCTGGAACAATCTCTGTGCGTAAGGGTCAAGGCCGGAAAACCATACTAGATGCCCGTGATTTTTTGGGCCCTTAGAGGGCACTGCATCACATACAGGAATGCTACTGTAATCTAAATCACAACATGGGCCAGACGAATCAAAATTTGGAGTTCTTTTTGGAAAACTGGGACGCCATGTCATCCGGACTGAAGAGGACAAGGACAAACCCAAGTTGTTATCAGCGCTCAGTTCAGAAGCTGCATCTCTGATGGTATGGGGTTGCATGAGTGCGTGTGGCATGGGCAGCTTACACATCTGGAAAGGCACCATCAATGCTAAAAGGTATATCCATTTTCTAGAACAACATATGCTCCCATCCAGACCGCTTCTTCAGGAAGGACCTTGCCTTTTCCAACATGACAATGCCAGACCACATACTGCATCAATTACAACATCATGGCTGTGTAGGAGGAAGATCCGGGGACTGAAATGGCCATACTGCAGTCCAGATCTTTCACCAATAGAAAACATTTGGTCGATCATAAAGAGGAAGATGCGACAAAGAAGACCTAAGACATATGATCAACTAGAAGCCTGTATTAGACAAGAAGGGGACAACACTCCTATTCCTAAACTTGAGCAACTTCTCATTTCCCAGGTGTGTGCAGACTGTTATAAAAAGAAGAGCGGATGCCACACAGTGGTAAACATGGCCTTGTCCCAACTTTTTTGAGATGGGTTGATGCCATGAATTTTAAAATGAACTTATTTTCATTTTAAAATTCATGGCATCATTTCCCCTAAAATTATACATTTTCTCAGTTTAAAAATTGTTGTATTCTGGATAAAATATTGACATTTGAAACTTCCACATCATTGCATTCTGTTTTATTCACAATTTGTACAGTGTCCCAACTTTTTTGGAATCAGGTTTGAACACTATATTGCCAAAAGTATTGTGACACCCCTTCAAGGGTTCCAATATCTTCCGTGGCCACAGGTGCATACAGCAGCTGCATCTAAGCCTCACATCACCCAGCGCAATGCAAAGCGTGGGATGCAGTGGTGTAAAGCACACCGCCACTGGACTCTAGAGCAGTGGAAACGTGTGCTCTGGGGAGTGACCAATCACACTTCTCTTTCTGGCAATACGATGGATGAGTCTGGGTTTGGTGGTTGCCAGGAAAATGGTACTTGCCTGACTGCAATTGTGCCAAGTGTAAAGTTTGGTGGAGGGGGATTATGGTGTGAGAATGTTTTTCAGGAGTTGAGCTTGGCCCCTTAGTTCCAGTGAAATGAACTCTTAATGCTTCAGCATACCAAGACATTTTGGACAATTTCATGCTCCCAACTTTGTGGAAACAGTTTGGGGTTCTGTTTGGGGGAACAATTGTGGTCCTATTCCAAAATGCCTGTGCACCAGTGTACAAAGCAAGGTCTATAAAGACATGGATGAGTGAGTTTGGTGGGGAGGAACTTGACTGGCTTGCACCTCAACCCGATAGAACACCTAAAGTTCATGTGCATGTAAAGACAGACCTCCCAAAACTTTTGGCAATATAGTAGAGACGGCTATAAGTAAGCATTTTAAGGCATAATTTTCACACAATTTTCATACAAATTAGTTTTGCATGACCCTTCGCAACAATAACCGATGACATGACATTGGGGACGGGATTATATTGGGTTTATTCATTGGTGGCGCAGCTTTACTTTTAAACTTCAGCTTCAATATATATAATATATAATATATAAATATTCCAATTTAAAAATATTGAATTTTAATTTTGAAGTCCATTTCCAAATAACATTTGAAGGTTATTAATTCTAATTCTGCATACTAAAGTCATTTATTTTTTATGTGGTTTCTTTAGTTTTGACAACACTAGGTATTTTGAGTGTGTTTGATTAGAAATGCTTGATATTTAGTGATCGTTGTTATCACATTGACACAATATAGCTCAGACATCAACCTTTTTTACAAATGTTTTTCTTCTTTTCTTACAGAGAGAGAACGAAATACAGACATTGGAGATGGGCAGGAGGGGATAGCACTAGTGCAAATGTAACTGAATTTTTTTACATTACCTTGCACATTTTGTATGGCTTACACAATTACTGAAAATGTATTATTGAATATTATTTTTTACTTTTGTGCTTGTAAACGAAACCAAAGCTGCGTCCGAAACCTGGAAAATGCTTCCTTCAAGTCATCAAGGTATGTCCTAATCTAATGTTAGCTTTACTTCCTGTCACCTGAGATGATCGAGTTTTGAAGGCAGTATGAATGTATCCTTCATTGCCTTTGATATCCCACAATCCTGTGCTTTCCATTCATTGACAGTTGAATTCGGAAAAAAGATGCCGTCCGAAAGTTGCGGTTTCTGTGTAAATTTACGCTTTTTTACCAACATTTTTCCACTTATGATGTAATTTCTAGCAAGATATTTCTAATTAAATATTTGTTTAGTTCTCACCAAAGCTCTCTCTATTGTGCTGTAGATCTTTAAACTGTTACTGTGCCTAAGAAGTTTCTGAAAATCAGTTTTGTGAGGAACCTTCATGCACAAACGCTGCCTTACAAGCCATTGTCTGAAAAGGCGAGTCAGCTGTCTAGGTTTTCGGACGCAGCCCAAATGTGTGTATATATTTTATAGTATAATCCTGATGTAAGTACTGTATTACAATGATTTTGTTACTTTGTGTTAGACCGCTCTACATTTCATATTGGCTGGAATCTGATTAGCCTCTTGTCTATTAGACAATGATTAATAATTGGTAAAATTATAAATATGAATATTAAATGTGGTGCTAATGAATCTGCTTGGAGTTTTATTGCCTGTCTGGTTTTGATGTCATCTTTCTTTTTGTTTTCCTCAACTTTTATTGTGTTTCTTGGATTAAATGGTTCTGATGGTTGTATTTAATTTAAAAGTAATTTGGATAAAATTATTTGCTTAATACATTTTCATATAAGATATAGATATAATGCTGTCATTAAAGTCTGATCATGTCTGTTCTAGCGTTTGCCTCTTAAAAGCTGTTCTAACGTTCATGACA
Source organism: Pseudorasbora parva (assembly GCF_024679245.1). Classification (NCBI taxonomy): domain Eukaryota; kingdom Metazoa; phylum Chordata; class Actinopteri; order Cypriniformes; family Gobionidae; genus Pseudorasbora; species Pseudorasbora parva. Next base: position 11,941,479 of record NC_090185.1, on the reverse strand, counting down.
TATTTTAGATAGACTGAATGCGTATTATTGTATACATAATCGTATACATATCATATAAATGAGACTATCTTCAATAAATAATGTACAAAAGCGAAGCAGAGGACTGCGGGTGAAAATTAGCTTTGAGCTAACAATACATGGAATGGAAACATTTATTTTAAAAATGTACATGGTCCTTTTTATACATAAAGTAAAGAATAAAAGCTTTGGACACCAGACTGGATATGAACAGATACAGAAACTCAGACTGTGTTTGTAAACAACAATCTGATGAAATCTGTTCTGGTGTCTTAATTCACCTTAAAGTCCCAGTGAACTGGAAGTAGCGAGTGAGTTTTCTTCAGTGCTGTGACGTATTTCCAAGTGAAAGGGAATATTCAAAAGAGGGCAGGGTTTGACTTCAGCGCTCCTCCTCTCCATCTCTCGCTCATAGCAGACAAACGGTAGAGGGGAATGGTTACGCATTTTAAAACTCAAGCCGCCAAACTCCCGTAATCTGAGAAGGAACGCCGTTTCCAGACTGGAAGTTACTTTTCAGATTTTGATTAAAGATTACCACGACAAACTATTTTTTTCTGTTGCACAGATTAATTGTTCACCCCAAGACCTTTAATATGTGCCAACAAAGTAAATGGTCGATTTTGTTTTCATGACGACTTTATGGTGCAGTAAAAATAACCGTTGTTTGGCAACATTTTGCTGGCAATATCGAGTCAGGAATAGGCCTACACATGAACGGGAAGTGCGGATGAGGACGAATCAGTTCCCCGTGCAGATTTCACTCGTGTTGGTCACACTAAGTCGCCTTACTGACCAACCGAAAGCCCCTTTGCTTGAAAGTGACTCCAGTGCGAGATTTGTTTAATAGATCGCTACAATAGTAGTGACCATTTACCTTTTGAAATAATTCAAAATATATACAATGTAGCCTTACACAATATTTTCATTGCTCCTAGTTGATCAGGACCCATCAGTGACCAAGCATTATTCATAATATAAAAACATTATATTGGTTTAAAAACACCATGTGATGTCCATTTCAGTGAAGGTCTGAAAGGGGTTAATATGTCTGAATCATCCATTATGTATGAACAATTTAAAGTTCACCTTTAAAAAAAACAAAATAGTTACTACTAAATGTATTTATTGTTTTTGATCAAACTTAAATGAGGACACCAATCTTTAAAATAATTCAAAAGCAGCCCAAGATTAAATGTAAAGTTTATTGCAGGTATTTTATGACATTGCAGATGTTAAACGTTGGTAAATGGAAGATATTTGTCTTTCATCGTCTCAGTTTTTCTCCTTATCCAATGATCTAAAATGAACAAAATGAGAAATATGAATGAAAACAGTATTATAAGATACAGTCATGACATTTATTATTGCTTAGTTCCTTATGTAAAGTTTATTATTAACATGATTGCACTTACTCCACTAATCCAGCTGCTGTAGGCAGACACACGAGTGAAGACTGTTGGCTTCTGGTAGGCATTACATCCCGATGATGACACAAAGCTGGTCACACCATGGACGACGTACTGACCGCTGACCTGGCAGTTCAGAGGACCGCCAGAGTCACCCTAAAAACAACAGAACAGGAGCCAAAATCAGATATAACTTCCCACAGGAAACAGTTCATTATCTGTTTGATGGTCAGTCTTTCTCACTTGGCATCCAGACAGGCTGCCGCCACCAGCGCACACCATGGTGTTCTTCACGGTGCTTCCCCACCAGTCGCCACGAGAGCAGGTACTGTGGTCCACCACGGGCAGGTAGGCCTGTTTCAGCTGAGCGGAGAGTGACCCACCAGCTGCATGAAGATCATATTCATGAGGGTCACGACTCATTAGTATACAAATGATTTCAGCCAACATCAAAGCTGTTTAAAGGTAAACTGACTCTGAGTGCGGCCCCAGCCGGTGATGTAACAGTTGTTGTTGTGGGGCAGAACCTGTCCAGAGGGTGGAAGGGAGGCCAGCTGCACGTATGTGTTCAAAGTCGCATCAGAGGACAGGCGCAGAAGAGCGATATCATATCTGAAAAGCAAAGAACAGACACTGCAGTCTACAAGGTGCATTTCATTTATCATACTAGGGGGCACTATAACTTTAGAAGATCTTTGATACGATCATCATGGATGGTAGACATGTATAAAACTTGAACTTTAGAACTAAAACTTAAAAAAAAACTCAATACAGTGAAGTATGTGTAATTGTATGGAGTTGTGCAACATTAAAGTTATGCTTAATTGTTGATATATGATGCCATAACTGCAAAATATATATATATATATATATATATATATATATATATATATATATTTATTTAAACTAAGTTATTTAATTTTGTGATTGTCTGACCCGAGTGGAGAACATGAAATAGGCCTATTTATCTTTAAATCTTCCACTAATAAAACAGAGTAAATAAAAACTATGCATTAATATACTTATACTATTAAAGTCCTCTATGCCTATTTAAATGTATTTTCACTACATCAACAACTGATATGCAAGACGGCGCTAGCTTAAATTGAAAATGCACAACTTCGCGGAGTGATATAGGCTACGAAAGATACGAAAATAGCGCCGGTCAGTTACCGCAATGTAACTTTTAGTAGCCTACAGCGAAATGCTGCGATTGACCAATCACAATCAAGCATTTCAAAGAGCCGCGAAGAATTATATTAGTGTCAAACGTTATGATAGTCATACGCCAAACCGTCATAAAACTTGAGAAGAAAAACTACGGTTAGGTATTTACTTCTTACATTCGTGTCAATATGTTTAAGTTAATTTGCTTAGCAATTGTTGTTTGTGTTTCGTTAAAGTTATGTAGTCTAGTTTGTTGTGTTAAAGGTTATACGTGTAACGTTAATTGCCGATACAGTCGAGTTATTGTGTGTAGTGTATGTTACACACCCAGAAGCCACATTGTTGCTGTTCCAGTTGGGGTGGATGTAGACCTGACTGACGGTCATGTATTGCTCACGACCCTCGTGGTTGTAGATGTCGTGGTCGCCCAGGACAACACGCCAAGTTCTTGAGCTGCAAAGGAAACACGTTCAGGAAAAAGTAGTGAGCACTTTTTTTTTAAATTACATCCCGTCTGCATTGACGCTGTCTAAACGGCGCGAGATTTCCTTTGACTCGTCAATTTCGGTCCTCGTTAAAGGTAAAAAATTACACAATAAGAAGAGTTTTGATGCAGACGACAACCATAAATGTTTTGCTAACACATTGAAAGTGAATTACATGTGCCGCCAGAGGGCGAACTGTGACAGTATCATGTAAGTGGACAGCAGGCTCGCTTCAGGTCAAGTATAGACCATAGACAGTAAAAGAAATGGACACAGCGACCCCATTGACGTCTACGGCGAAATAATGAAGTCAACCTAGGGGCACTCACTTCCTGATGGCTGAGCGAACTGCGCAGGCTCAGACTGAGCTTGACGACGTAGATGTGACGTGAGCCTCCTGTCTGACAGCTGTGAGTCTTCTAGTAGATGTGGAAAGCGAAAGCTGAATCACGTTGTTTAAATATTTTCTCCCGTTGCTTTTGGCTCACTATGGGCTTCTACCCATTCTTCCCCCTTGACTTTATCAGACTAGTCTCCAGGACATGTCTCCACGTCCCCCCGACTGTCTCATAGACAGTAAAAGATTGCCTGCGAGCGTCTCCTCAGGTCTATACGGTAATTTCTCAACTGTGCGACAGGGTCGCGTTGGTTATGACGCAATCGTTAGCCTATTTTTACAAAAACAGCTTCTGCGGGGCGATAGTGTAAGATACAAGGTAATGGAGCCTTTTATACATTGTCGTGTTTCTTTAGAAATATACAATGGACAAATGGAGTCTTTAAACGCCTCTGATGTAAAGTTATTCACTGTCAAAGTGACTCAAAAATGAATGGGAGTCAATGGGATGCTAACAGCAGGTGATGGCTTGGTTAGCAATGGCAGCCCCTAGGGGTGGAACGCTTTCCGAGCGCTAGATTACCCCCTTGGTATAGACCTTATTCACAGCAGCGCCATCTCTAAAAGAGGGGCTGTGAGGGATAGACAGAAGTTACACTGCATCCCAATGGGCATACTATCCGCCCTAAATAGTATTGAATATTAGTAATGTCACATACTATTTAGAATGGATAGTATGCACATTGAGGCATACTTCTGTGTTATTTAATGTGTTTGGATTGGAACAGCATGAGCTGTGAAAATGAAGTGATCTATGAGCTTTATACAGTGGATGCATTGCAAACACAGTAAGTCTATCTAGCCCTCACAGCCTCAATTTCATACCGGTTTTGGCACTGCTCTGAATAAGGTCTTTAGGTTTCTGCAGGACAGAAATGGGTGTTACTAGATCAGTGGGTGAGACCATAACGGAGGGGTGTTTTAGAGAGCATTACAGATTTTGTCCAAGTGGTGCTCACTGCAGAGTCAAATGACGTCCACTTCCACCTCTCTGGATGTATAATGGGGTGGAGATATGTGGGTAGGGTGTTGTTAGATATTCAATCTCCAACCGTTAGGCCAAAATACACTTGCTCCTCCTCTGTGGACGTCTAAACGTAATTCCACCCATTTTCGCTACAGTGAGCAGCCTCTCGATTTGCCCACGTCACGGTAAGGTTGTGTTGGGGTTAGGTTTGAAAACACCCACCAGTTTGAAAACACCCTACAAATTTAGAAATGCCCACTTTTGTTCTGCAGAGACTCCTTCAGATTCATACTCCATGTGATTTTTCTCAGTTTATCAGATGTTTATGTTGTTTCTTAAACATTTAGATACAGAAAAAAATGTGGATTCATTACGTGTCAACGCAGTGGGCGGCGGTCATCACCCAGTTCCTTCTGATCAGAGAGCCACCACAGGTATGATAGTAGCTGCCGCCAGACAGGTACTGGAGAGAGATCTGAGAAAAGAGACGGTGATTTTGTTAGAAATTGGTATTATGAAAGAGGAAAAACTTGTACCAACATTTCAATATGAGCGGTATTTTAAACTAAACAGTGCGAATGGACTTTATTGATGTTGGAAAATCCACTTAAAACCAGCTTGAAGTTTTACTAGGTACATTTACATTTAATCATTTAGCAGACGCTTTTATCCAAAGCGACTTACAAAAAAGGGGAGAGTAATAGAAGCAATGGAACAGACAAGGCCAAAAACCTGTAAGAGCTGTAAGAAATCTCAATTAATTAGCACAATACACAACAATTTTTTTTTTTTTTTTTTTTTTTTTTTTTTTTTTTTTTTTTAAAGACAGACATCTACAACAAAAACTCACGTCCGCAAAGTGCCGAACACTGGATTTTGATAGCCATGATAACAACCCATTAGGACTAAGGCTGTTGCCCCAGCTGTTGTCGTTAATGCAGATTCAGTGGCCCAATGGGTTGGTTTTGTATGGCATTCTAGCTAAACGCGCAGCAATAGCCATCTACAACAAAAACTCACGTACGCAATATACAGAACACTGGATTCTGATAGTTATGATAACTATGTAACATACCCGCCTGAAGGCACAAATCCGGATGAGAGACGTAGATATGATCCAGGAGTGTGCGCTTTTGGTCGTTGCTGTGGTGATCAGTAAGTGCTATTCTGTATTGGTCAAGTGCAAATGGAAAAGATGTGTCTTAAGATGTTTTTTAAGAATGGCTACAGACTCGGCAGCACGAATTGAGATCGGCAGGTCATTCCACCAGGTGGGAACGGTCCAGGAAAATGTCTGTGAGAGCGATTTCATGCCTCTTTGGGATGGAACCACGAGGCGCCGCTCGCTCGCAGAACGCAAGCTTCTGGAGGGTGTGTAAGTCTGAGCAAGTGAGTTTAGGTATATTGGTGCAGAGCCAGAGGTTGTTTTGTAGGCGATAACTAGTGCCTTGAATTTGATGCGAGCAGACATTGGCAACCAGTGCAGTCTGATGAAGAGAGGCGTTACATGCGCTTTCTTCGGCTCATTAAAGACCACTCTCGCCGCTGCATTCTGGATCAGCTGCAAGGGTTTGATAGTGCATGCTGGAAGCCCAGCCAGAAGAGCATTACAATAATCCAGTCTGGAGAGAACAAGAGCTTGAACCAGGAGTTGTGCAGCCTGTTCTGATAGGAAGGGTCTAATCTTTCTAATGTTGTATAAAGCAAATCTGCAGGACCGGGCTGTTGCAGAAAAGGTATAACGCTGTTTATTTATGCCCATTATTGTGGAGCTGAGGTCATCCTGCTTTGTAGACCATCATTCTTGATAGTGGGACACCAACAAAAACTCTCTACCATATATTGAAAAATAGCATTACCACCTTCAGCTGGTACAACCATGTTCATTTAGTTGTGGAAAACCACCGAAACGAATGAGATTGAAAACATTTCAGTTGAGTTGATGTTAAAAGTGTCGTACCTGCCATGGCCAGGAGTTGGGTCTTGCCACCTCTCCACCGACAACTCTCTCCTCAACGGCCTGATCCTCCATATATCTGGGCTCAGCCAGCGCTGGACACACACACACACACACACACACACACAAAAACACACTTATAGACATACTAGGAATGTGGTAATTTGTAGTTTGACCCTATATAGACTTAATTTTTTTTAAAGGTCTGAGGACCTATGCTGGTTTTAACTTGGTCAAATCAAACTGATTTTGTGATTTTTTTTTTGTCAACAGACAGAGAGGTGTCTTACCCAGGGCGGCCAGCACACTCAACAACAAGATCCTCAGCATGTTTGCAGTCTGTCTGGTCTTTCTGCGCTCTTCCATCGTCTATATATGCCCGCAGAAGTTCACAGCGCTGTACGGAACAGGTGTTTACTCATGGCTGATGCCCACAGGTGTGTGAATCTCACAGATGTCACCACTGCCAAGGCCGACGTGCCAGTTGCAGAATACACTTTTTTAATCTAGTTTGACACAAATGCTTGACCTGCATTAGCTTTTAGTTAGTTCAGCATCTTACTTTTGCACCTGATATAAAGTTCATGCCTGGTTTAATGTGTATTTCTATGTTATAAATTATTTAAATTCAACAAAAATTTATTTTATTTTATTTTATTAATATATTTTTTTAAGTTTTAGCATTATATAATAATATATATAGTGAAAATCTAGATATTAATTAAAGATTTACTTGAACCTGTGAAAAGTGTATATTTTAATAAAAATCCAAATATTTACAAAAACAAATACAGTTTATATATATATTATGTTCACACACACACACACACACACACACATACACACACAGACACACACACACACACACACACACACACACACACACACAATATACTATATATATTATAATATACTATAATATATATAGTATATTGTAATATACATTATATATATATTATAATAAATACATGTATTATTTATTTATTTATTATTTAAGCGCTTTGAGTGTCTAGAGAAACGCTATATAAATGTAATGTAACAAACAAATAACAAACAAATATATATATATATATAAACATTTAAATAAATATTTAACTATAAATTAAATATAACATTTATAAAATAGATTTTGATAATATATGTTATAAAAGTAAATGTATTTTTAAAACACATTTATTATTATTATTATTATTATATAAAATAAGTAATGTTTTTGATCATTTAATATTTGAATAATAATTAATAATAATGTTTGTTTTATCTAATAATATTTATTTTAATAATATATACATCATTGTACAACTTTTGTACAATTATAATTTTAAAGTTTTAGTAATATTAATAATGTATAGATTAATATATACTAATAAATAATAATAATAATAAATACATATATATATATAAAATCAAGATATTAATTAAACATTTAGTGAACCTGTAAGAAAAAGTCTATATTTTAAGCTTTTAAAACTATGAAATTCCAAATAGATTATATACAAAAACAAACTGTAATAAACATTGCATGCATAATAATTATTAAATAATTATAAAAATGCTGTTTAAATCGGTTAGTTTATGTAGTTTAATATGTATCCTGTCACACAATATTATAAAGTATTTCATGTCCAACATTTATTTATTTATTTATATAAAGTAGATTAAAACAACTAAAAATAATAAAACTAATCATAAAACAATAACATGTTTTATATATGATTTTGTGTATTTTGATATACTCTATCAACATTTTATGTACCAGGCAGTTTGTGCTTAGAACTGTTTAAAATAATTACTAAGAAAATCTAAATAAGCTTTTTAAGTATGCTAGTTTAACTAGCACTGTGAAATTATGCTGACGTATCTGTTCTTTTGTGAATCTTAGGCAGCGTGTTTGTAGGTTCAGTCCTGATATGGATAAGGAAACTGACCTCAGCAAGATAAGATTTATATTTGGCTTTTCCAGGAGTTTTGTCACAATTGTCACATACAGGACAAGAATGAGGCGTTTTATGAACTACTGTATGTTAAATGGTCACATATAAGATATCTTTTGCAACAAAACAAAATCTTTTGTTTTAGAACAAAATTTTAAACACATTTACAGAGAGACTGTTGGTCCTACTGACCGCTCAATGGGGTGCAGTGACAGTTTTCCTGTTGAACACTAGAGGGAGGCAGCGTACAGCATTCTGAACCCTGCAGCCTGAACTCAACTCTTCTAGAAACATCCACTGGTATCACTGAGTCTTCAGTTAACTCCTTTTATTTTTTAATCTTGTAGCAAGCATCATAGGATAGCTCTGGTATACAGGTAATCTATTCTCTACATTCTGATAGTGTGTTTTGAGGAGTTGCTGACCTCAATGTGATGACGTGACCTTTCACCACGACTGAAAACATTTATTCTTCTCACCTCTTCCTCTCAAAGGTCACACGCTGGTCACTGAGTGCCTTCAAGGAACGTCTGATCAGGTCGGACTGAATTGTTTATCTTATGTGTATGTTTATTTTTAACCTGTTTTTCTGCGTTATTTTCCAATAGACTTGTGTATGTAAATATTATGAGTTAAATAAATACGTGTACACATAAATATGTTTATATCAAAAATAATGTTATATATATATAGGTCACACATAGGGCAGCGAATAGACTGGGCACATTACTGTTACTCATTTGACTTGCTTGACGTTAAAAAGAGTTATTAAACGCAATAATTTGCAGTCTCGTGCTGTTTGACACACACACACTGAAACATGGACAATTTGTGACACATTTTTTCTACAACACTGCTGGTCACTTTCAGAAGATGTAGCGATGCTTTCTTATCCCAGAAAGAATGTGAAACGCAAATGGTTTCATTCTCAGTTTTTAAATATTTTTTTTAATATAATTTAAATAGATTTTACACACTAATTGCAATATCGTATCGAATATCGCATTATTTACATTTATGCATTTGGCAGACGCTTTTATCCAAAGAGACTGCTTACATTGCATTCAAGGCACACATTTTTACATTATTGTAATTTCTTGCTTTCCCTGGGAATCGAACCCATGACCTTGGCGTTGCTAACGCCTCGCTCTACTAGTTGAGCTACAGGATAGCTTTAACAAGATATTGCATATCGAATTTTTCTTCAATATCGCACAGCCCTATTGTGGGCTGTTCCCGGTCTGCAGTGGTCAGTATCTATCAAAAGTGCTCCAAGGAAGGAACAGTGGAGAACCGGCCACAGGGTCATAGATGGCCAAGGCTCATTGATGCACGTGGGGAGTGAAGGCTGGCCTGTGTGGTCCGATCAAAAACAAATTGCTCACAAAGTTATCGCTGGTTCTGATAGAAAGGTGTCAGAATACACAGTGCATCACAGTTTGTTGTGTATGGGGCTTCATAGACACTGACCAGTCAGGGTGCCCATGCTGACCCCTGTCCATCGCCAAAAGCGTCAACAGTGGCATGTATGCATCAGAACTAGACCACGGAGCAATGGAAGAAGGTGGTCTGGTCTGATGAATCACATTTTATTTTACATCACGTGGATGGCCGGGTACATGTGTCGCTTACCTGGGGAACACATGGCCCCAGGATGCACTATGGGAAGAAGGCAAGTCGGCGGAGGCAGTGTTGATGCTTTGGGCAATGTTCTGCTGGGAAACCTTTGGTCCTGATATACATGCGGATGTTACTTTGACACGTACCACCAACCTAAGCATTGTTGCAGACCATGTACACCCTTTCATGGAATCGGTATTCCCTGGTGGCAGTGGCTCTTTCAGCAGGATAATGTGACAAAAGCAAAAATGGTTCAGCAAAGAGTTTGAGGTGTCGACTTGGCCTCCCAATTCCCCTGATCTCAATCCAATCGAGCATCTGTGGGATGTGCTGAACAAACACGTCCGATCCATGGAGGCTTCACCTTGCAACTTACAGGACCTAAAAGATCTGCTGCTTACATCTTAGTGTCGGATAGCACACCTTCAGGGGACTAGTGGAGTCCATGCCTTGACGGGCAAAACACTATATTAGGAAGGTGGTCATTAGGTTATGCCTGATCGGTGTAGGTATTTTATATATATATATATATATATATATATATATATATATATATATATATATATATATATATAATTGTATTACATTATATGTGTAGAAATAGTAGACATATAATTATTGGCCATTAATAATAAAATATGATTCAAATTATGACTTTGACTGCACCAATGATTTTGTTTTTAACTATCAGACTGATTCAGCACCTGAGTGTCTCGTTGTTTCTTGGATGAATGAACGTCAAACTCTTTGACATTGGACTTGACTTTGATTTTAGGTTCATTCAGTTCATTCCCAGCTCAGTCTCCAGTGCAGAGCTCATAAAAACTTCTTTCACACGATTTCACGATGCGAACAGCGCCCGTCCAAACTAGTGATCGCTCACACAAAAGACCTGAGCACAATAGAAACACCAAATCACCTTTTATACTGTCACTAATTAAAGCAGAAGTCATTAAAGCGCTTGCGTTTGGATTATTCTCTTATCAGAGCCCATTAGAAAGATAGCTGTCCTGACTGGTAATTGAGCCGGCGCTGGTGCCCGCATCAGGGCCTGAGAGCAGGAGCGGCCCGTCCGCGGCTCCACTGCTTCACACGGGCTCCGGTCTCATCATCTGTCGCTCTCACGGCACCTCGGAGAATCAAACGTGCGGATCAGATGCTTTAATTAAAGATGTTTGTTCACGATACAATGTCATCACCTAATGAAGGGAGGATTTGAGCTCTCGCAAATGAGTTTGTGGGGTTTGAAAGTTAATGACTTACGCTGATGAAATTCATGGGGGGCGTTCGGAACATTTCCAAGAGTTTTCCATGTACGGAGAATGAAAAGAGTCAAGATTTAGTGAGAACTTTGTTTCACATCAGATCCCAAGAAGTAGCATGTCTGCAGGAAAACACACCGTTTCCTGTCATACCTTCAGTGTGCCCTTCAGATGTGGCTCTGAAACTGGTGGGATGGAGATGAGAGTTTATTGGAGTTCTGAAAATATATTTCATAATCTCTTTGGTTCATCTGCTTGAAACATTTTTAAAGCTAAAAAGGTGAAAAGGCTAAAAATATATATTTTTAAGCAGATGACTTGATTTGCTGTAGATGTTTCTGAATTTTCAATGAAGATAAAAAATAAATCCTCTTTTTGCAGATAGCTTCTAACCAGCTGGAAAAATATGCTTTTCAGTTATTTCGATGTTCCTTGTAGAAGAAAGATTATGCCAATACATTTTATATGTATTTATTGTGCTATTTTATAAATGCATCTATTATCCAAACCTTTGACATTTCTTTATAAAATGAAATGCATAATTTATTTTTAAATATAATATAATATAATATGTGCTGTATACTGTATATTTGTTTTTATTTATATAAATTAATTTTGATGATTTACTTTTATAACATTAAATGTATTGTATTTAATTATTGAATATTAAGTTTTAAATTGTTGATTATTTTAATAAAAATATTTATGAAATAGTTTCATGCAATACTTTTATTTTATAAAATTAAATTAATCATTTATTAAGTATTGAATTTAATGTATTGATAATTCATTATTCATATAAGATTAAGTAATATAAAATTAAATATGATTAATAAATATTACATTTATTGTTATTTTAAGATTTATATATGCATAAATTATACATGAATTGGAAACATTTATTTAGCGTTTTAATTATATATTGATAGTAAAATACAATCTGATGATATATTTTATCAAATTAAATGTATTTTTTTACAACATTTATTTTTGAATATCATGTTGAACGTTTTTGATAATCCTATATTTTAATATTTTATGCAACACTAATTGCAGAATGATACATCATGACACATTTTATCATCATTTCCAGTTTTATCATTACGTTAAACAGTTCAGACCAGAGAAGACATGAGTGACCTGTCTCTTTCTTAACCTGTCTTTCTCTCTCATAGCCTGTCTCTCTCAGTCTGTCTCTCTATGTGCCTGTCTCTCTCTGAACCTGTCTATCTCACAGCCTGTCTCTCTGAACCTGTCTTTCTCTCTCATAGCCTGTCTCTCTCTGTCTGTCTCTCTCTGTGCCTGTCTCTCTCTGAACCTCTTTCTCTCTCATAGCCTGTCTCTCTCAGTCTGTCTCTCTCTGTGCCTGTCTCTCTCTTAAGCTGTCTATCTCACAGCCTGTCTCTCTCAGTCTGTCTCTCTCTGTGCCTGTCTCTCTCTTAAGTTGTCTATCTCACAGCCTGTCTCTCTGAACCTGTCTTTCTCTATCACAGCCTGTCTCTCTGAACCTGTCTTTCTCTCTCATAGCAGGTTTATCCTTTAAAACTCCCGAGTTTTAGACATTGGCAAAAAAGGCTCTATACGTTGTGTGTGTTAAAGTGTCTCATCAGACTGTTTTGAGAAGAGTCAAAACATGGAGGTGGCCAGAAGTGTTTGGGCCAGACTTTAGAGGATGCTGGAGATCTCTGTACAAGCCTCCTATAGAGAAATGTACAGCAGATTTACAGTGGAGACTCATCTATGGCATAATAGCAACAAACAGACACGTGGCGCACCTGAATCCGGAAGTAGGGAGGGAATGTCTCTTTTGTGGGATGGATGAAACAGTTGATCATTTGTTTATTCAGTGTGGGAGGTTAAGAGGTCTTTTTTATTTTTTAAAGGATTGTTTTGAAAGTATGGGTGAGGAATTTTCATATCAAGTTTTTATCAGTGGTACAAAGTCAGTGAACGGAATAAATTGGTTTTGTTAAATTACCTTTTGGGATCAGCCAAAATGGCAGTTTGGAGAACTAGGAAGAACAAAACATTGGGTACTGGTTCAGTTGATGCAGAAAGAGTTCTGAAAGGGATGGTGGCTGCTCGAATCAAAATAGAATTTGCTTATTTGCTTTTTTTAAATTAGTTAATAATATAATAGAATTTTCTGCAATATGGTCTGTGGGAAAGAGTTTGTGTGAAGTTGGGCAGGATGAAGTGTTGGTTTTAAAAATTTAATGAAAGGGTGAAAATCCTTATTGGATGTTGTTTTTTTTGTTGTTGTTTTGTTTTTTTATTATTATTTTTATTTATTTTTAGATGGTTTTGTAGTTTTTTGAATGATATTGGAATTAAATATGATAAAGGATAAAAATAAAGATGTGTAAACCTCTCATAGCAAGTCTCTCTCAGTCTTTCTTTCGGCCTGTCTCTCTCTGAACCTGTCTATCTCACAGCCTGTCTTAGTCTCTCGCTCAGCCTGTTTCTCTCTCTCAGCCAGTCTTTCTCTCGGCCTGTCTCTCTCACAACATGTCTCTTTCACCTGTCTCTCTTTCTCAACCTGTCAATCTCAAAGCCTGTCTCTCTGAACCTGTCTTTCTCTCTCATAGCATGTCTTTCTCTCGGCCTGTCTCTCTCTGAACCTATCTCACAGCCTGTCTCTCTCAACCTGTCTTTCTCTCTCATAGCCTGTCTCTCGCTCAGCCTGTCTTTCTCTCGGCCTGTCTCTCTCACAACATATCTCTCTCATCTGTCTCTCTCTTTCTCAACCTGCCTCTCTCACAGCCTGTCTTGATCTCAGTCTGTCTTTTTCTCAACCTGTCTGTCTCACATCCTGTCTCCCTCTCTGTGGGTCTCTATCTCAGCCTGTCTCCCTCTCTGCCTTACTGTAGTTCAACCTGTCTCTCTCACAGCCTGTCTTTCTCCCGGCCTGTCTCTATCACAGATTGTCTTTCTCCCGGCCTGTCTCTCTCACAGCCTGTCTCTCACAGGTTGTCTTTCTCTCAGCCTGTCTCTCTCTCTCTCTCTCTCTCTCTCTCTCTCTCTCTCTCTCTCTCTCTCTCTCTCTCTCTGCCTGTCTCTTCCGCTTGTGTCCTGTCGTCATGAGAGTGTCACAAGAGGCTGCTGTGTACCGGCACATCATCCAGTTTTCCATCAGATAACTGGAAACTTGACGCCACATCAGGAGCTTTTTTCATCACTGATAGCGCCTCGCTGTCTGGCGAGCTGCGAAGAACGGTGCAGGTCCCGCGGGGTTCGAGTATGCGCTCTGAACGGATGCTCTCCATCTCACACACTCGCCTTGACCCCGCAGACAGCGTCCCCTGTGCGCTCCGATGCAGGTACATGCCGTCGTGGGCAGGTGAAAGCTCTCAGAGAGGACGCGCTCGTCACTGCGCGTCATGTCAACCGCCACGTGTTCCCATAGAGACACGCTACAGTCACAGAGGTCAAACATGCTTCATACTGCTTATTCACATGTATGTTAGTGGTGTAACAGTATATCATTTCACAATATAATGCAATACAAAAATGCAACAACATGTGTATAGTTCAACCAAAATGAAAGTTCAATTAGCATCAAATATGTTAAACCCAGGTCCCACATTTGAGCTTCTATGTAAACTAATTTTATTAACTAATTAGAAAAATATTGTTTAATGCAGTTATTTAAAAGTTTAAATGTATGTAGTTGGGGATAGATTGCAAGCATATGTGTTTAACATAACTGCCCAAGCCCATTCAAGTGGCATTTTAATGAATGGTATTTCTGTTTATAATGAGTCTTAGAATTAATAATTAGAAAACAACCCTACCATTTTCACTATTTGTAAATGCATACACATATTCTAGATTTCAACTTCCATTCAGTTTGTTTGCAGCACAGAGACAGAAAATCCCACAGATTAGAGGCAGCTCATCAGAGGAGCATGTATTGACACTTTGGATGTGTGGATTTCAGAATGTGAGCTAGGCGACTTCTGCATTTCCATAAATGATCTGAGCGACGCGCCGGGTGATGTTTTGATTGATTGGCGCTGGGTAAATTTCGGGTGTGCAGTGTATTGACTTGTGTGTTATTCTGTTTGCAGGTGGTCTTGAGTGATGTCACAGGTCAGGGACATGTGACCATGTTGACAGCGGCCGATGCGAGACCGAGAGGAAGTGACACTGAAACTGCTCAGGCGGCAAAACCAATCAACAGATCCGTTGCACGCAAGAGAAGTGAGAAATGTTTGTTACTCGTTCACCTGGAGCTCTTCATTTATGAGGTTTGCAGATCTATCCATCCATCAAAATCATCCTATCTATCTGTCTATCCATCCATCTATCCCTCCATCTGTACATCTATGATCTATCCCTCCACCTGTCCATCAATCTATCTATCTGTCCGTCCATCCGTCCGTCCATCTATTTAGCTGTCTGTCTGTCTGTCTATCCATTTATCTATGTCTGTCCTTCTGTCCATATCTATCTATCTGTCTATCTATCTATCTATCTATCTATCTATCTATCTATCTATCTATCTATCTATCTATCTATCTATCTATCTATCTATCTATCTATCTATCTATCTATCTATCTGTCTGTCTGTCTGTCTGTCTGTCTGTCTGTCTGTCTGTCTGTCTATCTATCTATCTATCTGTCTGTCCGTCCGTCTATCTGTCTATTCTATTTGTCCGTCTGTCTATCTATTCTATCTGTCTATCTGTTGTTTAATATGTGGACTTTAGTGTGTAGCCTTATACTTTTATAGTTTGTCCTAATTGAATAAGTTAAGTAAGTGTGTGTGTGTGTGTGTGTGATATCAATGTCTTCATGCATCCTGGCGCTGGTGAAAATGATCCACGGCCCAATTTGCAACCTTAAATTGCAATTAAACCACAACAAAAGCGATTGATAGGTGCACCCTAACTATATCAGCCTGTGTGTGCGCACGACCTGGAGCGTTTCAGTCACGTTCTCCTCTTAAACACCTCCAAACTGTCTTTCACTTTATTATGTCTTGTCATTCTCTCATTGCGTGTCTTTTCTTTGTGAGACGGGTGAGAACGAGAGCTTTCTCTTTCTGTCTTTTCCGTCGGGACATGACAGATGATCCAGAGGAGGCCGGAGTGGCTGATTGATCGTGGGAAGTCTTGCGCATTCATCTCTGTCGCTGCCGTTCGGCCGATGGCCGCCTCTAAACCGCACGCTCTCTCTCTCCAGTGCTGGGCTAAAAGGTAATTAAGAGCGGCCCTCCGCGCGGATCTATCAGTGTCAGAATGTGTCAGCGACCGCGGAGGACTGCGGCCTGATTTGTTGTCCCACCCTCAACGGCACAGGCGATATTTTACATCATCATTTATTCAGGCTTTGCTGATGTCACAGCCCTGCTGCGTGCTGATTTGTTTTGGAGAGACCAACTTCACGAGAACTTCTCATGCCTGAGGAAAGTTTTGTTGCTCTTTAATAGCTCATTAAAGCACTGAGTTGTGTTTTATTTAAGTATTAAATAACATTTGATATCATTTGAAATATTCCAGTTCATATTGAGATCTTTGACTTTTCATTGCAGGTGTGGTGGCAAATCTGAGCACAGTCTGAGACCTCAAGATCTCTCAATTGAATCTCAATGGAGTTTAAAGGTTTGTCTGGTTGAACTTTGAATCGATATGTTAGTCCACTAATAACACTTCACAGTTCACATTCCCTATTTTTTTTTTTTTTAAGGAAAAACAGACCAAAACTATTGATGACATCATCCTGCTCTCCACATTTTTGTCCAATAAAATGCTCTCTTGAATGACACTGCCCTGCCCCCTAAATTTGAAATATGCCCCTGACTAGCTATAATAACAAGCAAATTGTTTGCTGGAATGTCTTTATTTGTTGCTTTATTTTTTATTCAGTAATTGTGAAGGAAGTGGCCTCGACTTGATCTGTCCTTCACCAACTTCCTGCTTCGAGAAGAAGTATATCAACTCCGAGAAGAAACGTGCTCTTCATTTCATTTAGTCATTTGTGATTTTTCTTTCTGACAGGTAGGTCTTATCCTCTTGTTCTTCAGCCCCAAACCTGTCAAACAGCAAATTAATGTCTTACTGACAATGAGGTAGAAATGAGGTAATTATTCAGTGCTGGTTGACACTCACGACATGTCAAATTGAATAAGTTGTCAAACTGGCAGATAAGGATAATAAATCATTTTAAACTCTAATTATTTTCCCTTGTTTACAATTTTAACCACACACAAAGTGTTTGCACGTACAGTTAATCTCTGTCTTGGCTATTTGCATATGTATTCTGTCCTGTTCAGAGATGTTTTGTTTTTTTCAATGTTATTAACATCCTATTTATTGTCACTATACATATCATTAATGAAAGACAGCTGAAGTTTTAATCATTAAAAAACAAACAAAAAGACAGCACCTAATTGCGTTTATTGTCAACATATCGCCCAAAATGTAAATCTTCCTGCATGTTCCTGCTCCGAGTGCAGCTAAATAATTTAGCGCTGAATGAGAAGCGTCACTGTCTTATGAGGCGCGAATATTAATGCCCGCGCATGCTGTGTTAATTAAGAAAACCAATTAATACATGCAGCTCAAATCCTGCAATAGACAGCGTGTTTCTCACCCGTCCGGCCAGAGATGTGAAAGGCTTGTGTATTCCACTCCATAATCTTGACATTCAGGGAACCTTTGTTCTCTGAATCCATTGTGAATTATGTCAATCAAATTTAACCCTTTAACTGTCACCGTCCCACAGGTGGGACGCTTGGCGCTCTTTTTTTGATTGCCTTTTTTTCGTATCATATATTTTAGTAATTATCATAAATTAGGTATCATTCGAAAGCTTACGAACTCAAAATTCATCCTGTGAAAACCGTTTTGAAATCAGACGTTGCGTTACCATGGAAACGGTACTCTAATTTCTTCTAGCGGGTTCCTCCCCTAGTGGGCAGTGTCATGTTTCATATTACGAAATGTATTTTAACTACTTTATAATCAAAATCTTTTCTAATCTTGACAAAACACATATCATTGGAAAGGTCTGAGTCTCAAGGTTCCATATGTGGTGACTGTTTTGTGATGGAAGTGATATTTGGACAGAAATTTACAGGAAAATGCATCAAAAAAAACAATCAATGGAAATTGAATGACACCCGGTGGCTATTTTTGGTATAGCGCCTAAACAAAATCTCATGGGGACTTCAATTTTTGTGATATCAACTTCAAATTTGGAACACAACTTGGTTAGACATATGCCTTTGATTTTATAGTAATTTTAGAGTAAAACATTTTTTTTTAAATATATATTTTATATAAAATAAAAAATATTTAGTACTGTATTTTTCATTTTCAGTAAATTTAAACTTCCATAACTTTTTCATTCTTTCATATTTTGAAATGCTTTCACTTCAGCAATAATCTGCTGATTGTCTTCTTTAAATCAAGACCAAACTTAAGTCTATATTCCAAACCATTCTTGAATTACAGCCTTTTAAGTTTGGATAGTGCATTTTCATGACTATTCTCAAAAACGGGGGTGACAGTTAAAGGGTTAAACGGTGGCATTTTTGGCTCGAGCGTTTCGACCGCGCCGGTCTCCAGGTATCAACATTCACCCACGCGTTTGACTGAAGGTGAAGTTACTTAACCTCACGTTCGCGTTCACAGTCGAGCGGACTGACGCTGAGCTAAACCCATGGATGATTTCAGAGGCTGTTATCATTTCGAGTATTGAACACTTTTTCTAGTAAAGGTGAAGTTGGACAAAATGAGGCCTGTACCGTATTGATCGTGAAGCTTGGATATGAGCTTTGAATCAGGAAAGAAATGTCTGTGAGAGAACCACAGTGAGAATACACAATATTTTTGATGGCACTTTCTATGAATATATATGTTTTTATTGATTATATTACATTTTTAAGGTATTTTCTGCCAGGGCATTATTTGTTATGTTTTAGAGATTAAAACGCAAAAGAATGCAATATGTTCAAAATACCGCCTGTTTAAAATCAATATCAAAAATTATATATTAGCTCGGTACATGGGCCTAATTTTTATAGACTTGAGTGTTTTTGGGGTTTTGTGAAAATAGCAAATCTTACATGAATTAAATAAGATAAATATTTTAAATTAAATGTTATCATATATTATTTAGTTCAGAGAAAATGTGCCAGCTGAGAGAAAATAACCTGTGCTCAGATCATTTACATTTCAGTGAGTTGAATCCGAGAAGATACAAAATTCTCAAAATAGTGGTTTCAATGTCGCTTTTGTACTTAATTCTTGGGTTCTTCAGTGTCATCTTTGTTTTGTTGGTTTAGTACTTATTTAGCTGGAGGACTAGCAACACAGGTGGTGAAGCTGGTCAACCAATGAAGTCTTGCTGGTTAATCTAGTCAGGAGGCCTGGTAGGTGAGACTAATGCTGCAATCACATGCTATCGGAAATGCAAGTTTCTTAGGTAAACATTGCACATAAACACCCTCTGATTTCATGTTTACCACTGGGAACTTCGGAAATAATTTTAATGCCCAAATTTCCGAGATGTGCGTTCCATAAACTTTTTAACATGGTGGAGGGGAGAACTACTGCGGTGACAGGTATGATTTATTAGTTTTTTCCACCAAAACAACTAGATCGTCTTGTCATTAATGCAGACCTAGTGCATATTTACATACGAGTAATCATTTGAAGCTTATTGTGTGTTTGTATACAAAGCAAAAATAACCTACATTTGAATGAAATTACAGAATCTAGATAGCATCGTAAATGTTTATATGGTTTTCAGTGCATGGGACCCTACATAAAATGTAGGTTTTAAAGCTGCAGTCCATAGTTTTTCCTCTTTGTCGCCATCTCTGTTCAAGAACTGCAATTGCAGTTAGTCGTGGACTTATCAACTCTACGTGAGTAGTGCCCCGGTCGGCACAGCGTGGAGGAATCAAATGTGCAGCTGTCAGGAGAAGCGCTGTCAGTCATCCAGTGTGGATACTGTCATTCACAATCACAGACTTTACTGTTTGAAAGTATGACCGACATAAGAATGTCATCTGAACAAGTAGCTCATCCTCTTTTATTCTGACCAACTAAGGAGAAAAAAGCATTTCAATACATCGCAATGATTAATCTAACAATCACGTCAAACTGCAAATTATACTTTTTCAAACTCTTAATGTTATCAGGATTGCGTGACTACATTTAATGTGTATTAGGGCTACCTGTAGTACTGTTTCCATCTCTGTGCAGTCTTATTTCTAATCGTCATATACCAACACATTAATGTGGAGTAGAGGTGAAGCTTCCTCTCATAGCAAGCACAAAATAACTGATGTTACTATAAAGCAGGGGTTTTCAAACCATTCCTGGAGCCTCCCCAGCACTGCACATTTTGGATGTCTCCTTTATTAGACACACCCAGCTCAGGTCATGGAGTACTAAACTAATAAGCCGATGAGTTAATACAGCTGTGTTAAATAAGACACCCATCCATCATATGCAGCGCCTTTTACTATACAGAAGCCTAACCCTTTAAGAATCTGAAATCGGATTGGAAAAGTAGTGCAAGTAAACATATCTATTGAGATGCATTTCTTAGGGGGCTGCTTATGATGGATGGGTGTCTTATTTAACACAGCTGTATTAACTCATCGGCTTATTAGTTTAGTACTCCATGACCTGCGCTGGGTGTGTCTAATAAGGGAGACATCCAAAATGCAGTTCTGGGG
The DNA here is from genome assembly GCF_024679245.1 of Pseudorasbora parva. NCBI lineage: Eukaryota > Metazoa > Chordata > Actinopteri > Cypriniformes > Gobionidae > Pseudorasbora > Pseudorasbora parva. The sequence continues at coordinate 11,920,566 of NC_090185.1, read as the reverse complement.
AGGCTCCAGGAATGGTTTGAAAACCCCTGCTATTAAGCACATAGCAAAACGAGAAAGGCACAACAAAGGAAAACTCCTTAACTGCATGAATTAAGCGAACAGGTGTGCTACTGTTACATAGCCTAATTCAACCATTTAAATGTCTTACCTGTTCAGCAGAAAAAAAGATGAGCCACCTTTAATTATGCTTGTTTTCGCATCACCCGGGTGAAGTCTTTTTTTTAACTCCGAAGTCTGAAGACTTGCATTTTACAACGGATGAATCTCCAGTTGTCACTGGTGGCTGTCGTTTGAACCTTTTTGGATCCGCCATCAAATTGAAAGTTTAATTATATCAAGTGGTGTGAGAAAAGGCTATCTCCACTTCCAACATCCTCACATAGCCTGCTAACCGGGACTCCTTCTTTATGTGTACAGATGTGACGTAATGACGCAAACATATGCTTGAATTTCCCGGGGAAATCCACCAGTACCACTGGAATTAAAAATATTATTACAAGCTTACTTCTGTAAATCGAGCTATGGTAACCAGATAGTTTTGAACACTGGCTGGTTATGTACTTGCTCAAAAATGTATTGGATAATTTTTAACCCAAAAAAGTTAGGGACTGCAGCTTTAATAAGATTTTGCCAATAAATGGTCAAGAATAAACCTGGTGTCCTCCATGATTCGTGTTTTTTTCTACAACAAAGCACTTAAATGAAACAAGCACGCAATTAAATCTATTATCTAAAGTGGGAATAATTAAATGACCAATAGCATGTGAAATTTGAGTTAGCTTAATCTCTAAACTTCACTTTGCTGTTTAAATTGCTTGTTTTACACAAACTTCGTCCTTAATTGGCAAAACAAGCAATTATCCTTCACAAGAGTTACACAACCACCAATCCTTAGAAAGTTGTTGGTGTAATGTTTACCTTGCATTGTGTTAGTAAACTGATCCTGAATTCTCAATGGCTGCTGTCTTGCACAAAAACATCAATGGCAAAGTGCTCATTTTGCATCCAGGCATCTTATTTCATTTGCAGAAAATTAATGAATTAATTGATTTATATCTTTTAGGAATTACTCGCTTGAAGAGTTGCAAATTAAAATAGAGCTGCACCTGACAGAAATCATGCCAATAAACCCAATTCAGGAGGACAGAATGTGTGGAGCACACAGCATTTCATTAAAATACCTTCATAATTCATCTCACTTCAAACGCAAGACAAGCATGAAGTAATAATGAAAGAGCAAAGGTGAGCAAACATCTAAATGTTACAGTTGTGTTCATACAGCTTTAGTGAGAAACTAATGTGAAGTTTCTCAAAGGGATGTTGGAAGTGTTGCAAGTTACACTCTTAAGATGCATTCTAAGCAGTACCAAATTAGGGTTATTTGGCTTGTAACAATTGCAGAACAATGTTTTAAAAAAATGTTACATAGCTTAATTGTGTTATAAAGAACCTTTTTTAGCAATAGTAATGGGCCCATGTTAAAAGTGAATGGGTACTTTGTGGAGAAGAAGTGAACGGAGCTGCTCACACACGATTGGTAGGAAACCAGTTACAATGTGAAAGTTAAAATGTAGAGATATTTTAAGAAAGAAATAATTTACCCGTCGAGTGTGTTGACTGTCTGTGTAGTATTGCTGAGCTGTAGAAAATCAGTAATGAGGTGGCTTCAACAGTTACAGATTTGAAAAACAAAAAGGCGGGAATAAAGAACCCTAAACTCTTACACAAAGAACTATTTCAGCATATATAACGGGTTCTTCAGAATGATACGGTTCTAAATAGAACTTGCTACATGTAAAGAACCGTCTTTTTTAGAGTGTAAAGCTCTAGATTACTCTTATTTAAATCGTGGAAGACACAAACTGCTTCTTGAATTCCCAATCCAAATGTAATTTTAATAATTAATAATAAAATGGGGCGATCTTAATAATTCTCGCCCCATTTCAAATTCCCCCTTTTTGGCTAAATTGCTTGAGGGTACTGTGGCTTCTCAATTATACACCCATCTCACTATCAATAATCTGTTTGAACCTCTTCAATCGGGTTTTTGTAAACAGCATAGCACTGAAACGGCTTTAGTAAAGGTCACAAATGATTTGCTAATCGCAGCCGACTCTGGTTCCTTTTCAATTCTAATTCTGTTAGATCTCGGTGCGGCTTTTGATACAGTTGTAGCGACTCAGGCGAATCAAACACACAATCGCCAGTTACATTTAACAAATATGTTTTGAAAGTTGTGCTCACTAGCATACCTTCCCCCCCAACACAACAGAGGGAGATTCTTCAGTCACCCTGGAAACCATCTGATAAGATCTTTTTATGGCCGGAAAGAATGTGGCCACAGAGCTTTTGACACAGAGACACAGAGCTTTTGCCTCAAATTATAGACAAACCATCTATAAATGAACATGCACCCCAGGACATTATATGTAAACACATAATTGTTTTGTAAAATGTTTCTTCTGTATGGTATTTTGCATCTTTTTGTCTGTGTCTTAACAAAGTACTAGTTCAGATAACCTCATATATGTCATGTCTCCTATCAAATTAATGCTCACTTCACGACTTACACTTCCAGGTATATCACTTATTCAGAAAATGCAGTGTGTGTTTGTTGCATTAATTATAGTATGAAGACTCAGAGACCCACTGAGTCGAACCTTCAAACAAAGAGCAATAAAGTCTGCTGAGGAATTTCCCGCCGGGAAATCCCAACACTCTCATTGGTTAAGTCTAACCCTGGAGGGTGGGACTACGGCCAGACCATAAAAGGAGGACCTCGGATGCCCTCCTCCTCTCTTACACTCCCCACTCTCTCTTCTCTCTCTGGCTGAACCAACACGTCTTTGTGGCTGGCCCTTGAGCCAGGCCACCAATGCAGGCCCTCCAAGCAGGCCTCATCTCTTCCAAAAATCTTCTCTTCTACAATCCGATCTTCAAGAACACGAAGCATCGCTAAAGCAAACAGCCGCTTCCCTCCCAACCTCGGAAAGGACCGCCGGACATGCAGGACATTTGAACACGCAGAGACACATACGCACACAAGCGAGAAGCCAAAACGAAACCAAAAAGAATGCAAGTATTCTATTTCTTACTGCTGTAAAGAGGGTGTGTTATTCTCCCGTTGGGATAAATTAACTCCGTGAAGGTCGTATTTGGTTGAACTGAAGGAAAGTTGTGTTTCTTACCCTCCCCCACTCTCTTTGTCTCTCTCTCTCACTCTCTTTGTCTCTCTCTCTCTCTCTTTTATCTCTCTCTAACTTCAATCTATTCATTATTCTCTTTTATGTATTCTTTCGTTAATATCTATACTTCTACTCTCTTGTTGCATATTTAGTATGTACTTTCTGTGTGAATTGTAGTGTTATTTTTAGTCTGTGTTTATTAAACCTCCGAAAGACATTTAATGGGTTGAGTCTGTTATTCTGCCACATACACAAAGTCAATGAAACTTGCGATCTAAACGTTACCTAACTGCTTATGCTACTATGTTAGTAAAGTAAACTGTATGACCATTTGAAATATTGAACTTATCCTGATCAGTAAAGTTAATGTTTCTCATGCGCTCGTAAAGCAGTAATCCATTATTGAGAATTGATTTGAAAAGTCTATAACTAATTTGCAGGACAAACTTAGTAGGATAATTTCAAGCAATTTCATAAAGGGTTACTTGTATTTAATTAAACAATTTTCCCTATCGGAAAATTTTAATACGTAATGAACAACTGGCAAATCATATTCATAAATTCATGAATATTGAATATTAAATCCCTTTTGAGTTAATTATTCCCCGAGACATTAAACTCATGAGTCGTTGTTGTTACATGTATTTGGTGGAGAATAATGCGAGCAAGTTTCAAACGTTTGTGTATGTGTGAATGATATTCATATTCTATTCATTGTGTATTTTTGAGGTATTAATAACCTGCACGCGCGTTTTTGTTTCGTTTTGTTTTGGTGTTGTTTTGTGAATTGAACGGTACGCGCAAAGCGAACCCAGGCATAAACAGATGCTGAGAAATGTTGAAGTAGCCGGATTATATTAATGAAATATGAACGGTACGAAAATCTCCGCGTGATCTCCGAAAAACTCTGCAGCCGTAGGCACAATAGGGTTATCCGCGTGATTTCCAAACGAATGTATTGTAGAAAATCCATACATTTGACTCGAGCAATATATTATGTGTTCCATCAAAATAATGAGATTTTGATGAAGTCTGTAGACACGTACGTTGCGTTATCCCGCTTGATCTGAACTACGGAAAGTTTCTATCATTGCGGAAGATTGGGACAGGGCGAGACTCTCCTGTACAATATAAGGGGCCTCAGAATAATTATTATATCGTTAAGATAAACGATAACTCCTGGTTTAAGTCTGGCTTAGCTAACCAAAGACTTGAGACCTAAAACATTTGAATCAGAGATGCTGAAAACCGTCAGCCATATTGATAAATGTCTATTGGAGTCCATGTAAAATGCGTGAATAGGCAGAAGATAAATTCCTGTTTTTCACCCGTTTCGTTGAGTCATTTGTAAATGATTTGCAAGAGCCAGTAAAGCGCAGAACGCCAGGGCGACCCAGAAATTGCAACGCCGCTTGCAAACCGCCAGAGGGCGACTCAAGAATTGCAACGCCGCTTGCAAAACGCGAAGGCGACTCAGAAATTGCAACGCCGCTTGCAAACCGCCAGAGGGCGACTCAAGAATTGCAACGCCGCTTGCAACCCGCCAGAGGGCGACTCTAGAACCAGACAAAGCCATCTGGTGAGCATTTCCGCCTAACTAACTCTAGTCTAGGGCGGGCGCAATAGCGCCATCGTGTGGATAAATTCGGATAGTTTCACTCTCCGTTATGTGATTCTGCCTTAACAAAATAAGTTTGAGCCTATAAATTGTTTATTGCTTACTGTTGTACACAGTTTCATTTATACAATTTTTCTAACAACAACCAAGTCTCCTTTCTCGCTGATTAAACACCCTTATTCGAATTTGAAGTTTAAAAAGAAACATAACTTCCTCTAACTCAAAGTGAAATTAGGTTTAAGTCACACAGTCCAATTGGAAGGAAGGACGCCACCGTGTGGTTATACCCTGTTAAGTCAGCGCAACACTAAATCACTACTCCCTTTCTGATTAATTATTTTATTTGGATAACTCCCACTTAGAGATTAATCGTTATAGGATAAGATTTTTGATTGGCTTTCTTTTATTTGATTTTCCTTACAGGCTTATTTAAATTTCATTTAAACTTGCTTTGAATTTAATTTGGATTAAGTTGAGCTTCTAATTCTTTTATTTTATTTTATTTTATTTATAATTTTATTTTAATTTTTAATTTTAATTTTTAATTTTAATTAATTTTTTTTTTATTAAATTTTTATTTTTATTTTTATTTTTCTCTGCAAAAGTTTTTCTGTTCCCCTCCCATTGGGAATAAAGCTCAGTCTGGTAATTACAAACGGTATCAAAAGTGCTTTTTGTTTTATCATTACTTGACAGAAACTTTTGCCTTTTTCTAAATTGCTCTTGATATTTAATCTTCCACGTAAGCGACCTCAATTCACCCCGGATGAGCTAAATGGGATAACCCATAGTACAAGCCGAATTTTAGTATATCTTGAGCATTAAGCCTATTAATTTTCCCTAACACTCCCGGCGCGCACGCTGACATTCCTTTCATTACAGACCAATTCATCTTGTGTTTGTTTCCACTGTGCTCTTTCCTATCCTCACTGTTGGACTATCACGATTGTGTTTCTTTCAGTTCACCAAGAGACCCCAAGGAGAATTAGATAGTCCCGGGACAACCGAACAGCAGTTCACCAAGTGACAACCAGGGCTACCGCCCACCTAATTGTCTGAATTGTCTAATTATCTAACTGTCTAGATCAGTTAGCCAAAATTCCCAGCTATCCGTACGATAGCTCGTTAGCTTAGAACAAGCTTGCATTGGCTCTCTCTCTGTGTGTGTGTGTGTGCTGTGTTTCTTTCGTCCGCAGTAATGTTCCGTGCACCCAGTTCCGCCGTCCCGTGGGACCGCCTAACGACATGGCTGGAAGCGCTAACGGCCACCAGTCAAGGAAGTCTGGAGCAGCCGAGCCAGGAGCAACTGGACACCGAGCTAGACCAGCTGATGACACACGACCCCACGCACAGCTACTCCAACAAGGAAGTGGCCAAGATCCTCGGAAGCCTCGCCCACGTCCTCATCGCACAGGCACGTCTAAGCGAAGGGAGCTACGACAACCTGGAACAGGAGGCAGCAACGCTAAAGCTTCAAGCCAAGGAGGCCCGGAGAGACCAAGCCCTCACCCAGCTTCGTCTAGATCAGCTTCTAGACACAGAGAAAGACGACGAAACAGACAAAGAACAAAGAAAAGAAATAGAAAGACTTCAAAAGACCCTGAAGGAGCTCCGTCGTGACACCGACCGACGAATACAGTCAGAGAAAGACGCCAGGAAACACCTCGACGAAAAGCTTCGGCGTGGCGAATCCCTCCTGGAAAGAGCCCATGATGAACTTAAAGACAGAGACATTAAAGCTAAAGTCTATGCAAAACATTTGCAGTCGGCACAAGCCGAGATCGACGAGCTCATCCAGCAAAGACACGAGCTCAAAGATGAACTTGACATGGTGCAAAGAGAACTGAGACAATCATATATAGTGCAACGTTACCGGAAGGGGGAAACACACAACACACAGTTTCCCCTGACCAGTTACTCCGCACATTTTAGCCATGAAGCTACGAAGGGGAATGACAGCCCCCTGTTTAAAAGAGCACCCGCCAGTCTCCACGAATCCCCGTCAGCAGCAAAGGAAAGGACGCCCTTCCAGGAAGTCAAGGTCAACAGCCACGAAGCTTCAAAGAACCTTGACAAGCTGGCCAGAAATATTCCTACCTTCAGCCCGGACCCGGCAGGAGGACACGACGTCCACGCATACTTAAAAGACATAGACTTTTACTTGCAAACTGTCGCTCACGCGAACAACTGGGACAGACTGTACCTGCTCAGGGCCACGTCTAATCGTGACGTACGCAGCTTTCTGGATCGACAACCAGAGGCCATCAAAGCGGACTACTGGCATCTACGACAAGCTCTAATTCGTGAGTACTCCGACCCCGAGTCAGACCAGGGGTTCATCACTGCCATGGACCTCAAGCAAGCTCGACGTGAGACCTCACAGAACTTTTATAACAGACTGCGACGTGCCTACTTCGGGACACGCAACGACCCAGGCATGGAGGAGGACATCAACTTCAAAACTCTTTTCCTCCGAAACCTGCACCCTACCATCAGTTACCACCTGGGGGTGCTGGCGTGCCCGCGCAGCATGGGCACGCAACAGTTAAGAGACTTGGCTCACAAAGCTTACGTCAAACAGAAAACCATTTCTGAAAAGACTGAAAAACAGCCCACCATCTGCCCTGTCTCTGAGCACCACCCAGAGCTAACCCTAGAGGGCGCCAAACAGAACCACAGGTACCGACCCCTCAACAGAGAGTCCAAACCACTCCAAGCCAGCAGAGGGCAGCGTGGTCATAATGGCGACCGTCCACGGTACCAGAGCGATCGCTCTGAAGGATCCTGGGACCCGCCTCGCCCAAAAAGCCAGCGAAGAGGCCACTCTCGACGGGACAATGGTAGGCCCAGACCTGAACCCACGTCTGGCAAAGAAAGTGTAGCTGCTTCTGAAGTTACAGAGCTCATAAAGATCCTAAAAGAGCTCCTCCGACAGAAACCTCACAAGGAAGACAAGAAGGACGGACCAGGTACAGCACGACTAGACATGATACCTGAAATCAACCTTCCCGCCCTTCCTGCAACTGAATCATCCATCCTGAACACTGTTCCCCAACCACGGACTAGTGTACTAACTGTTGCACCCCCACATGTCAGCAGCACACCCACACGACAGCTGACAGCAACAGCCTCTAATCAAGACAGTATCATGGCGCAGCCCAATGTACCAAAAAGCGCTGTTTTGATTGTTTGCACGCATAATGAGACACTTGACACATATCCAGACGGCTTATCAAGCAACACACAGGTCCCCACACCAAGACTCCTGGGAAACCTAATCGAGAAGGGGATGGCTCGAAAACTCTATCTGACTATCACTATGGAAAGGGCATTTAAGCTCGAAGCCCTAGTGGACACTGGCTCCGACCCCACGCTTATATCCGCCCAACTGTTTGAAAGACTCAGATTTGAAGCACAGAGGAAAAATCGCACCCTTAACCTTCACACTTGTAAGCTAAATGTGCAGTCGTATAGCCAAAACGACATCCAGCTCAAGCACGTAGCTTCCATCCACCTGACAATTGGACCTATGAGGCTGATACACCCAGTCTATATCTCCCCTATGAACACTTATCCGTTTCTCATCGGAAAAGACCTGCTGGACCGCTTCGAACCCGTACTGGACTTCAAACAGCTGAAAGTCTGGGCTCAGGTGCGTGACCCTCTGCCCCTTCAGACACACACACCGTCTGAGCAAGACTGTCAAGTCACAGAGGTCACGGGAACTCCCACAGAGCCAAACTGCCAGGTCACAAAGGCCACGGGACCCCCTGCAGCACACTGTGACAACACAGCCTCAGCCCCAAAGCCAAGTTCAAGTTCGCTACTTTGCACATTTCAGCTATCCAAAGACTCTGATGCCGTCTGCCCCCAGGTCATGAATGACCTACAGCTGAATGACATTATCACAACGAACAGTATCCCTGCACTGTGGGCAGACAACTCAACCAAAAGTCTACCACTGTGCAATACAATCAGTAAAAACACACCACACGGCGACATGTGGGCACCCCCGCACCCCACATCCAGCCCCATTGTTGCAGTGCTAACTAACAGCAAGCGATCGACACCGGCTACAATGCCGGCCTTGCAGCTGCTACCGCTAACTCCGCAAATTTCCAACAACGATATTGCGGATATGCAAACCTCTGACACTGCAATAAAGACAATTCTTGACCACCTCTCAGACCCCTCCAACCACCCTATCACTGACTCTGAGCTCATTGATGACTCTAGCCACAAGCATCTACATAACTCCAGACACATGATGCGTATTATGGACAACATTCTCTGGTGTGCACCCGATGGCAACACAGCGCCACAGCTTGTAGTGCCACGGTCGCAAAGGGGGGTGATGCTAATGTACGCCCACAACACACCATGTGCTGGACACCACGGCACCAGAGCCATGTATGACACACTGAAACAGGTGGCATATGGGCCTGGGATGCATCAAGATGCAGCAGAGTATGTTAGAGAAGGGCTAGTTCGCAGCCAGTTCCAACCAGCAAACCCGAACCACAGAGCCCCACTGCAACACAGAGGGACCACGTTCCCATGGTCAAACCTACAAATCGACCGGGTAGAACCCCTGCCCAGGTCCACAAAAGGCAAAAAGTACTTTCTCACAGTGGTGTGCCAGTTTACCAAGTGGGTGGAGTGTCAACCAGCACCCAACGACACCGCCCAGACCACGGCATACCATCTGATGAATCACATCTTTTTCCTATCAAGATTGCCACTGAGAATCAACTCAGACAGAGGCATCCACTTCACTACTGAGGCCATGCAACAGATCTGGAAATGCCTAAGAAACGCGGCCGTGATCATGCTCCTGTGCCTCCAGACAATCAGAGGCCAGCCACCACCAGACATCATCACACCGGGTCCAACCTCGGGCATCGCACTGAGAGAGCAACCTGGACTGCTGATCACCAACTGCAAATGAATCCTCAAAAGAAAGACGTACTCTCCTGAACTTCACATCAGCAGCGCAAGCTCCTCCAGCCCTGCACACAAACGCAGAAGGGGGGAGGAGCCCAAGCCCTCTGCCCAACCTTATACCAGCTTCAAGAACCTTCTCCTCCAACACCAGGTAGCCACCTTGTAGGCAATACTGCCAAGCCCCACACTATGTCATGCATGTGATTTGAGAAAGAAGGCCTTTAACGAACACAAGGCCGCCTCTGAAGGGATTCTCAAAACCCCAATGACTTTGAACTTTGAAACAGAGAAACCAAAGTGGATCACCAGAAGGCACCCAGCCTGGCCACAATGCGAGGCACCCTCTGGAAAAGTTCCTAGTCAGCATAGGACATAAAAGTGTCAAGATGCACAGTCCATCTTCCTAGGCAGGAGACCTAAATGACTGACTGGCCATTGCGAGGAACATGGTTCCACCCAGGGCTGCAGAAAGCCCACAGCACACCTGCACCACACAAACAGACTTCTGGATGACAGGTGACGCACCGTCAGGGCACCTGCTGCCTCGACACCTGCTGCACAAGCACAGAGACCTGAACTGGGCTACTGTCTGCCTTATCTGCCGTGGAACGACCATAACTTCCGGAGACACAAACAACTGGAGCCTAACATGGCTATGGTGTGTCTGATCTTCCTGAATCTTTGATATCGCTCGTTGTTGTCCATAGGAGGGACAACAACTAGCGAAAGGGGGGATTATGTAGCGACTCAGGCGAATCAAACACACAATCGCCAGTTACATTTAACAAATATGTTTTGAAAGTTGTGCTCACTAGCATACCTTCCCCCCCAACACAACAGAGGGAGATTCTTCAGTCACCCTGGAAACCATCTGATAAGATCTTTTTATGGCCGGAAAGAATGTGGCCACAGAGCTTTTGACACAGAGACACAGAGCTTTTGCCTCAAATTATAGACAAACCATCTATAAATGAACATGCACCCCAGGACATTATATGTAAACACATAATTGTTTTGTAAAATGTTTCTTCTGTATGGTATTTTGCATCTTTTTGTCTGTGTCTTAACAAAGTACTAGTTCAGATAACCTCATATATGTCATGTCTCCTATCAAATTAATGCTCACTTCACGACTTACACTTCCAGGTATATCACTTATTCAGAAAATGCAGTGTGTGTTTGTTGCATTAATTATAGTATGAAGACTCAGAGACCCACTGAGTCGAACCTTCAAACAAAGAGCAATAAAGTCTGCTGAGGAATTTCCCGCCGGGAAATCCCAACACTCTCATTGGTTAAGTCTAACCCTGGAGGGTGGGACTACGGCCAGACCATAAAAGGAGGACCTCGGATGCCCTCCTCCTCTCTTACACTCCCCACTCTCTCTTCTCTCTCTGGCTGAACCAACACGTCTTTGTGGCTGGCCCTTGAGCCAGGCCACCAATGCAGGCCCTCCAAGCAGGCCTCATCTCTTCCAAAAATCTTCTCTTCTACAATCCGATCTTCAAGAACACGAAGCATCGCTAAAGCAAACAGCCGCTTCCCTCCCAACCTCGGAAAGGACCGCCGGACATGCAGGACATTTGAACACGCAGAGACACATACGCACACAAGCGAGAAGCCAAAACGAAACCAAAAAGAATGCAAGTATTCTATTTCTTACTGCTGTAAAGAGGGTGTGTTATTCTCCCGTTGGGATAAATTAACTCCGTGAAGGTCGTATTTGGTTGAACTGAAGGAAAGTTGTGTTTCTTACCCTCCCCCACTCTCTTTGTCTCTCTCTCTCACTCTCTTTGTCTCTCTCTCTCTCTCTTTTATCTCTCTCTAACTTCAATCTATTCATTATTCTCTTTTATGTATTCTTTCGTTAATATCTATACTTCTACTCTCTTGTTGCATATTTAGTATGTACTTTCTGTGTGAATTGTAGTGTTATTTTTAGTCTGTGTTTATTAAACCTCCGAAAGACATTTAATGGGTTGAGTCTGTTATTCTGCCACATACACAAAGTCAATGAAACTTGCGATCTAAACGTTACCTAACTGCTTATGCTACTATGTTAGTAAAGTAAACTGTATGACCATTTGAAATATTGAACTTATCCTGATCAGTAAAGTTAATGTTTCTCATGCGCTCGTAAAGCAGTAATCCATTATTGAGAATTGATTTGAAAAGTCTATAACTAATTTGCAGGACAAACTTAGTAGGATAATTTCAAGCAATTTCATAAAGGGTTACTTGTATTTAATTAAACAATTTTCCCTATCGGAAAATTTTAATACGTAATGAACAACTGGCAAATCATATTCATAAATTCATGAATATTGAATATTAAATCCCTTTTGAGTTAATTATTCCCCGAGACATTAAACTCATGAGTCGTTGTTGTTACACAGTGGATCATTTGTATTTGCGCTTGGAATCTGTTTTTGGTATCACTGACACTGTTTTAAACTGGTTTACGTTGTTCCTTTCAGATCGAAGGCAGTTTGTGTCCCTTGGTGAATGTAGATCTAAAGTGGGCGCAGTGACATTTGGAGTTCCCCAGGGATCTGTGTTGAGCATTACTTTTTAGTATGTATATTTTTCCCCTGGGACAGCTTCTTAGAGCACTGGGTCTTAAATATAATCTTTACGCAGATGACACCCGAATCTACATTCATTCTAAACCAGGTGATAATAGAGCTGTTGCATTCCTTGAACATTGTATCCATATCGGATAAAAAAAATCTGGATGTTTTTTTAATTTTCTCTGCCTAAATAGCAATTAGACTGAGATAATGCTTATTAGCTCACCCAAACTAATTGGCAAAGTTAACACAGACACATTCATGGTGGTACTGCCTTGGAGTTTCAGACTAAATAAAAAAATGTAGCTTTCGATCCCCATGTCCAGAATATGGTTAAAATTTAGTTTTTTCATCTGAGAAATATCGCACAATTGCGCCCCATGCTATCATTTGCAGTAGCTGAAAAACTGATGAATTTGTTTCTTTTCTCTCGCATTGATTATTGTAATGCACTACTTGCGGGAGTGTCGAAATCTACATTAAACAAATTACAGTACGTACAAAACTCAGCAGCCCGCATCCTGACAAGGTCCAGGACAACGTGAGCACATTACTCCTATCTTGGAGTCCATGCACTGGCTTCCTGTCAGGTTTCGTATCGATTTTAAAATTCTTATGCTCCCCTATAAGGCCTTGCACGTTCTGGTGCCACAATATCGGTCCGACCTTATAACTACATACACCCCAGAATGTTGTCTTCATTCATCTGATTCTGTTTTTTTAGTTGTGCCTCATACACGTTTACGTTCTATGGGTGATCAGGCCTTCTCTTCCCATGCTCCAAAATTATGGAATGCTCTTCCCAATGAGATTAGACAGGCTACCTCTTTTTGTGTTTTTAAATCTCTACTTAAAACCCACTTTTTAGGCTAGCATATAAGTAACTCAACTTGTTTAAATGTATGTTTATTTTCAATGTATTTTGTTGAGATATAACTTTAAAGGCGCTATAGAAAATAAAATGTATTATTATTAATTTATAAACTACAAGAGTGGAATAATCAGGTATATTTCACAAAAAGGTGTCTTTGGACAACCTGCAAAGTCCCTACTGACCTGCATTTGACAGTCAGTGGCTTTAAGTGCATACATATGTGAGTTAACGCTTCCTCATGAATTATTTATATGTATGCATGTGGGCTGTTAATGTACAGATGAACATTTCTCTGCCATGAATTGAGCGAGCAGTTGTGTCAAACAGCAGAGTGTGGAAAATTCCTGCGGGGCTCATTTTAGACATCCAACATGCTCATCCTCACCAGAAGAGCCATGTCTGACTGTTTTGCATAAAAATAAAGATTTGATATACATTAGAAGAAACATTTAAGGTTTTTGCTCTTTCTTTAGAAGATAAAAAAAAAATAGAAACAACAATATGGATCTGAAGATCCAATAATGAAACCTCAAGAACTAGCTATTAATCCGTTTGTGTTTTGGAGATTACAGACTCCAAACCAATTTTACATACATACCAATTTTAAAAGAAAATTTGAATGTATTGTATCACTTATGATCACCATAAAAGGAAACTTTTAGGTAGTATTGTTGGTGATTTAACTAAATGATGTTTACACAAAATCAGTTTTAATTGGAATTTGTGTAAAAGTCGACATATGAAATGGTTCTTTGTGTTAGAGTTTTTCTGTAACTGTCGAAGCCACCTCATTACTGATTTTCTAGTGCTCTGCTGTACTACACAGACTGTCAACACACTTGACATGTAAATTTATTTCTAAACATCAAGGTTTATCCACTTAATGTTCAATTAGTCTCTTATTGTGTGAGATATACAGTATCTCACACAATGTGCTCGCTTACATCTATCACATTTTGGCAAATGTATTTGGAAATAGTATGAGCGTTTGTTTGTTGAACAAAGCTTTAGGGTTGAGGCATTTGTGAACCAGAGCATTCAAGACTCCCTGGGTTTAACAAACCCCCCCTCCCAAACCAAAAGATACTAAAATGGTTTCCATTCTCCCGGAGACAAGTATGTCCTTGGGCACTCTCTTGTCTTTGCTCCGTGTCACACTGATCCCTGCAGGACCTCATTATAGCTAATCGTCCATCTGTCCATCCCTCAAGGGCCGGCCAACGTTCCCTCAGCTCCGGTCACTTGGCTTGCAATCGAAATGCCAAGAAGACAGTCTTTTGGACGTGCTTGCCTGCTTGTGGTTTGTCAAAGCATGAGGTAACAACACAATGGGGTCAACTGCCTTTTTGCTTCTTGGAATCCTGAAATTGCCACATGGATGTCGACCAGACACGAGTTCATTCATCTCAGATCCTGCTCCCTGAGATCTGGCAGGCTGAGAAATGCCACATCTGCTTGCATTCTCAGCATGGATCATAACAAAGACTTTGTGTACATCTTTTGTTTTTCAAAACTGGTTCCATTTTAAAAGACCCCAGTGGTGAAAATCAAGGTGTGTTTTTAATATGTTTTAAGACGAACCATGTGCAAATTCAGTCAATACCATTGCAGTGTTTACTTCTTAAAACTGCAGTTAAAAAAAGACTCAAAAAGTCTCAAAAACACATTTGTAACATTAGCAACACATTGTTAGCTGTTTTAGAAAGCAAAAGGCTAATCATATTAATGACCAATTTTGTAAGGATACATTACCATTGTACATTGTTTACCCTTAGTAAGTTGAACGAGTGGCTCTTGAGCTGGTGTAAGTGATTGGAGGCGGGGATAATTTGCATATTTATGCATATCTAGGCCACGTATACTAAGAGGCCGATTACATGAAAAGATTTCAACTAAATTGAAGATATTTTATGCTTTTTTGCCATTCATTCATACGTCAACAGCATTTTGGGAGCCTGAATATGCAAGGTTTTGAAAACGAGTTTCAAAGTGCCTTTACCGTCTCCCTGTATACAACAAAAACTCGAACCTTTGAAAACGGTGACGTCATACTCATGCGTTATATACTCATGCATGTGCATTATGTGCTAGCAGGGTGTTTCTCCTGAAAGAAGCAAAGTTCAATCCTTTTTTTAAGGCATGACAACTTTTTTTCCACAGGAAAAAACATTTAAACGTCTTTTGGTGATCAAAGATGAGTTTTAAGGGATTAATTTATTGACTACAGGGGAACTTTACATACATATACACTACGAATACTCTTGCACTGGTTATTATTAATGATAATTCAAGTTATTAGGTCAATGTAAATGAATTAGGTGCATGGTTTAACACATGAATTTGATGAAATGAGGTGTGCACCATCTTGAGATCCTCCTGACAATGTTATCATATTTTGATTGATTTATTCATTTTGCAAATATAGTTTTGAAATGTGTTTGGGTGTGGTCCATTAAGACCATTCAGTATGTATTATGTCAATGTCAAATGCAATGTCAACTTGAGACCCAGGCAACAAGACATTATGAGGAAGCATGCCTAATTCAGATGCTTCAGATGAAAAAAAAACACAATTTCTTAGTAATCAGCCATTTATTTCAAATGCAAATAATAGATGGATGATGTGATATTAATGTTATCCATTAGAAACGAAATGCTTTTAAGTCTTAGCATTTTGCATTAATGTTAATGGATAAATGTCTCCTGATTTCCTTTTTAAAGGGAGTTTGCTCTTTGGGAACTTGTATTCTCGTAAGCTGTTTCATCCAACCCTAACTTGCAGTATCAAACTATACTTTTTGAGTCATTTCCCCAATGGTGATCTGAGTACATGTGCTAACTGCTAGTCAACGTCTCCAACATCTGCTTTAGTGGCAGTGTGCTTCAACTTAAATCTGCTCTGCTAGCAATTTTTCCACTTTAGCTCAAGTGCTTGAGCTTATTTTGCGTACTGAGTTTTTTTTCTCTCTGAAGATTATGGCTCTATAACATCCCTGCGGCAAAAGATCACAAGTTTTAAGTAACCATGCTTTTAATAATCCATTTCCTATCCCCTCGACAATTCAGTTGATTTCTAGAGTCTATCTTCCATGGTGCCTTTCTGTCCTTATGTAGCTGCTGCTTCACTTCCCTGTGGTAAAAGCTCCCAGGACGCAGTTGATAAACTCTTTGCTTTTGCTATCAGCATTCTGTCACCTTTATCACCTGCCTATCTTCGCTTTGGTGCACAAGCCATTTAATTTGTCGCACGGCACATCTATAGACGTGCATTATGGCGCATGCAGAGCATGTTGGGAGCTGAACAAAGCTGCAAAGATGTTTCTGGGAAGAGTTGTAGGCCACTTCCATTCAGCTTACCAGAGACCATCTGATATACCCGGTTTGCCTCATTAACTAAAACCTGCTCAGAAGGTTTCATGGTGCCAGAATCTGAAGATACAATAAAAGAGAATGCACGTCAAGGAAAGAGTTAAATTATTTTTGGTTTTATTGGCTTTCTTATGAACAATGTCCAAACTTCACAAAACTTGACACACATGGACAACAAGAGGAGACATGCCAAATTGCACAAGTTTCCAATGCTTCGGGTGAAAACCCCAATTTCTGTACAATGAGCCTTTTGTTTCAAATGTGAATAATTGATTGATGCTGTAATACTAATGTTGTCCAGGAAATCCTTTTAAGTCTATGCATTTTGCATCAATGTGAATCACTAAAAGTTTCCTGATTTCTTTTTAGAAGTAACTTTTCCATTTGGCATTTTATAGCATGTGTGCTTGTAAACTGTTTCATCAAACCCTGCAGCTTATGGTATCAGTGGAGATTCAAGATTGTTGCTGTAAATAAAGGATTTATTAGCTTTCTTAAAAGAAATTGGTTTGCCATAAAAAAAAAAAAAAATGGCCTTGTGGATACTACATGCTCTGAGATATGTAAGGTGAGTGTGGAGTTATATATATCATAGAATCGAGCTTGATGTGTTCTTGCTTAGAGTATGTTTCAGGCCTTAGGCATACATATGATATACAGTCCTGTAATGACACAGTACAAATTCAGCGGCTCATGGGAATAACCCTTCACCTCACTTCAGGAGCCTGGTTTCATATTCCACATGATGGATCAATAAACATCCATATCATATTTAAACCTCTTTTATAGACTCCAAAGTGAACCAGGTCACAAACAGAGACATATACCTGGACAGACTGTTTTAAAACCTCAGCTGAAGCTGTAAGGGGTTTGGCTTCAGTTTGTGGAGTTCACGCGAGTCCATTAACAGGCTGACACTTAAGCATGTCTCTGAAAGTTGATAATCAGCTGTGGGCCACATCATCACGGATATTGATTCGGTCAGTGACAGCGACACCCAGCGTTAGCCAATACTGTCACAAACCTGGATTAAAATGCACTCGGTGTAATTTCATGGGTGAGTTCCCTTTTACCCCTCGGCTGTGATTTCTCAAATAATATCTGATTAGTCTTTCTGTACATACTCATTTATCACTCAAGCACCTCCTAGTCAGCAGGGCTGTCCGTTCAGATATACATAACTAAACATCACTTTAGTTCTGACATTAGCTGTATTGTGTATTTATTGCCCCTTCGAGGGCAATTTTGTATTGCATTATATATAAATAGAAATATACATTGATTTAACATTGATTTACAGTGAAAGGCAAAGGCATAAGAATCATAAAATTATACATAAAGGTAAAAAAAGTTATATATATATATATATATATATATATATATATATATATATATATATATATATATATATATATATATATATATACACACACACACACACCAAAACTAAGCGACATATAAATGCTTCATTCATACACACGCATACACATACACAAAACATCAATAAGCTCATGTTTTCACATTGCTTTAACTCATCAAAATATGTTATGCAATTTTGACCTTTTCTTATAAAGTTATACAAGATTCAAGTATGTTTAAATTAATTTATGTTGACATGCCGTAAAATCTAAGTTGATTGTACTTAATTTAAGGCAACTACATTTTTACAGTGATATATAAACCTTTTGTTAGATGTGATTAATCAACTTGACAGCACTAATAATGATACTGCGAATAAACTGCACAAAATAAAAAATGCAATAGCCAATACAATAATACAAATAAATTAATCAAACAACTAATACATTAATAGAACTAACATTCCTTTTTGTTTTAATGTGAATTAAAGCAAAATCTGAATTATTTTAGTGCCTCAAAGAACATAAAATAAAACATTTACAAGGTAACTGAAAAAGAAATAGCCATACAAAAAGAGATCTATTAAAGAACAAAAGGTAAAATGTTTATACAATTATAATAAAACCTAACATAATAAAACATATTTGATGTATGTTGATGTAACATGAATATAGCCTAATAATCATAAATACCGGAATATCTCTCTCTCTCTCTCTCTCTCTCTCTCTCTCTTAAGAAATAGTCAGGTCATATAGACAGTGATGCTCAGACCGACAGTAGAGCACTTGGATGGAGGCTTCGTCGCAGTGTGCAGCGTGCATTCCTGACGTGTCTGTCCACATCCAAACCAACCCACGGGACTGGACGGACGGGGACTATATAACTTACGACCCGACACTCACTTTGTCTGATACGGATACGCATGTCGTGCTGCATTAATTAAAGAGGGGGACATTTTAGTGATGCCAACATCAAGAGAGCATCTGTGTTGCTGATGCCAGCGCGTGTGGTGAAGTTGGATTGCGGATCGCTTATTGTATCGAGCTGGAAACACGATCCGAGCCGTTTTGTTAACGCGGATGTGTCTAGTGCTGTGAAGGGATGTGAAGATATTCTCTTTACATCGAGCGAAGCGTTTCTCTTCTCTATAACACCTTGTAGGGATGCATGTACATAAATGACAGTAGTTAGAAGGCGAAGCATCACGCTTGTTTTTATGTAAATTGCGCCGATTCGACTGGAGGATAGCCTGGACAATAAATTGATACTCTCGCAACTACGGAGTTATTTCATTGAAGATCCCGAGGACTAACAATTCGTATTATTGGTTGAGTTCTTGAAACTCTTCTTTTATCGCTTTTTTGAGTAGTCTAAATGCGCTTAATGTGGTAATATCTAACGTCACTGGTTTTATCCAAGTTAGAAATGTTATTTTACATGATCCTGAATACATCTTAGATAAACAAACGTCATTTGAGATCGCATAGAAGTAGATCTCATTTCACTTTATAGTGCAAAAACTTGCTGGAACGCTGGCCATCGTGAAGATGTTACATGGATGGTTGTAGTCTATCTGCTTTGTACTGTCTACCAGATTGATCTATGCACATGCTTATGAAGATCAACTGACCATCTGAGGGCGTGAACCTCCTCCAGACTAAATATATGCCCCTGCTTCATTCAGAGATTTTCTAAACTTCAAGAACCATGGATATTAAAACCGAGTCTGACGATAACCTGGACTGTGAGCGGCCCGCACCCATTGAAGTTTTTGCCAGCAGGTCCACGCTCCATGGCATCTCACATATGTTCAGTTATGAACGCCAGTGCATCAAACGATGCCTCTGGATCCTGTTTTTCTTGGGGTCATTTTCTGTCCTGGTGCTTGTTTGCGCTGACCGCATCAAGTTTTACTTTCAGTATCCTCATGTCACCAAGCTGGACGAGATCTCGGCACCAATGATGGTGTTTCCTGCCATCACCTTCTGCAACCTGAACTCTTTCCGCTTCGGCCGCGTGACGCGCAACGACCTGTACCACGCGGGCGAGCTGCTCGCGCTTTTAAACGGCAGGTGAGTTATGTTTCCCGTAAAACAAATTATATTGACACATTTGTACGAAAATGACACAGTTTGTCCCTCGGAATTGTTTGTCTTTTGATGCAAAAATGTGTAAGGTTAAATTGGGTATATGTCCATTGTTTTTGTTGGAGAATATGCTACTTCACTACATCCTATATTTTTAGAACAACGTCGAATGACAACAACAACAACAACAACAAAAAAAGGCTACCAAGCAATATTGGTTATGGTTAGCCAATAATAAACGGTCACATTACGTGAACAATTATTTTCAGTGGTTGTCCCTGCTGTCGTTTTTTTATGATAACACTCAAGCACGAAGACTTTGAACTTTAATAAAATTCTACGTTTCTAAATTCAGAGAACATCTAAACATATTTTACTTCTCAGAATTAGGGTTGTGCTTCCATCATATTTGATAGTGGTTGTCTCAACACTTATAAAACGTCTGAGAAATAGCCTAACTTAAGAACGTTGTTTATTCTTTATTTACTCTTGTTTAAATGTTTGCTATCCATTTTTTAGGATGATGGCTTTGCAAAACATTCAGTCGTTTTCATTGAGGAGGTTATAAAGGTTATATTTGGAATATCACACAATATCTAAAGTATACAGAAGGTTATGAAAAGCTATTAAACATGAAAACAGAAAAGATCTCTTGTTGACAGAGACAAAATGATATCCGTTTTATCTCAAGGTTCAAGTCAGTATGATTTTCTATTGTGTTTCAGAATCTGACTGTTATCATACACTCTGAATCTGTATTTTAGATGTAATGGGAGTTGAAAATGTAAACTGTAAACATTGTGCCTCATTCAAAATGAAAGAAGAGTTAGAGGGTTGACTTGCCTGTCTGTAAATGAAAAATGATTTCATCCCCTCAGGTGTTGAAAGCCCCGGCGAGGGCTGAAGTGAATCATCATTGATTCGATGTAACTGATCGCACCATGTGTTGTGCTTGTGGCGAACGTGCATCCATTAGAGAAGCAGAAGTTCTGCTCAGAGTTTGGATTCTTCTCTCAGGACTGTGATTGTCACGCAGCGGTCTGAGCTCATCCAGAACTCATCGAACACATCGGTGTCTCTATTGGCAGTACAATCTGTTTTATCGCTTTCCAATAACAACACTTTTGGAAGGAATGAATAATTGATGTCGGTTTAGATTTTCGTTGAAAAGTCACGCTTGGCTAATATTCGCTTTGCTAGTTTACCTTATGGACTATTCGAAGGCTTTCTGAGGTAATGTTTATCCTTGAATAAACAGCTTGTATGTCAATGGGAGATTGAAACAACATGCCCGTACTTTGACATGTTGGTTTGGTCTGTTAATATAAGCATTTAGAGGTCTAAAATGAGCCAAGTTTAGGGTCAAAGTAAACACAATGAGGAAAGAAGGAGTTTCTGCTTTTGTGTGCAGATTTTGGTTTGAGATATCTTGTGGACCCACTTTTTTTCTTTCTCAGAAGAAACATTCAAAAGCAAACATCTTCAGTTGCTCCCCATTTAACCTCACTGCTGACTATAGGAATAACATCGGAAATATGTGATCTTCAGTGTCAGTTGAGGGAATTATATGGCACTGAAGAAAATTTTAAAGCACTTTGTTGTTCGCATCTTTTCTACAAAGGCATAGTTAAGGAAATATGACTACAGATGGCACATAGCAACCAATCGGGAACCAAATTGCCATGGGAACTGTGAGAGCATCTAGGCAAAGTTTCCACTACTAACTCCTCACTTACAAACACAGCCAACAATGTTCCTTAATGACCAATCTGCATGCTATCTTTCCTAAACTGTATGCAAAATTACAGTAAGTGAAACCCAAATCATAGTACATTGAATGCAGTATACAATTGCTTTATTGGGCTAATATTATCCACTTTTTGCGATTGAGGTTGCAGTCAAATGATGAGGAATGTAAAGTATATAACCTTTTAAGGCAGTGAATTTAGCTAGATTCTAATGCTTACACTTAGTGTTAAGATGTATTTTGGTCAATCAGATCACAGATGGAGAAACATTCCTGTTTACACCTGGTGTTTTAATCTGTCTATTTTGACCAATTTCAGCCATTTCTGTCCTGATTTTTTGGAGCATGAGAGTCTATGGGTGGGTAACTGTAGTTTTTTTTCAGATCTTTTGATCTAATGGACAAAATAAGCACAAGCAATTTACATTTAAACATGACCGGAGATGACGAAAAAACACAGAGAACTGCAGCTTTTATTTCTGTTCTTGACAGGACCACACAGAACACTGTTAGTGTGTGTTGGAAATCATAAATTGTGAGAGAACATTGTGTTTGGTACGTATTTCGTCTTCAAACCAAACTTGGTCTTCAGCCGACAAAGTTTAAATCCCATCTGGATAGCGTGCTTACCATTATGTTTATGGGTTAGGTCATTAGTCTACACTATAATAGCAATCCAGTTTAATGCGTTTTTGACTCTGGAAGTAGTTAAAAGTGGACAAACTCAAAATATTTTATACCTTGTTTACACTTGTCCAAGTTGTCCGATCTGATCTACTAAAATGCATCATAATACCAAGTGTAAACCCAAAAAAGGGGTATGTGGTATCGAGTATCAATAGTTCCTTTCACACAGTAATCACAGTAAATTACTGTTAAATTAACAGAATGACTTTACCAGTTAATGCATAAATATGGTTCACACAAGCAATGGCGCTCTGTGGTATCAACTTTAAATAGCTACATGTACATGGACACCTTGTGTTTCCATCTGAATAAATTCATCCTGATTGATGAATCCAAATATAGTGTTTACATGAACGCTAAAGAAAGCAATCGGGTTGATGTGTGCGTTTATGTCATAAGCTTCAAATCTAAATCGTTTGTTTTTTTTGACATGCAACACTATTCTAATACATTGCTGCTTTTCTTTGTAGACTTTTTTGGTCTGTAGAGCAGACATAGGATGTGTTCACACTTGGCATGTTTGGTTGGATAAAAATGATCCTTGGTGCGATTGCACTTGCACAGAACTTCAGTTTTGGGTTTCAATCTGTTCAAGAGTTTACATGGCCTCTTGATCTTAGATTAGAAAAGGTTTAAACCACCCCTTACAATCCAAATTAAATTGTAATCAGATTTGGCTAATTCGTTCTGATTGACGTAGTTTTATTCTGATTTTGCTACTAGTCTGCTTACAGTCGGATTATTAGGGTCCATGTAAACGCAGCTAATGTAATGGCTTCACAATTTATCCCAATGCATTACAATATACTCAAAAAAAATACTTTCTCGTTACTTTTAAAGTATGCATTTTCATTCACAAGTATGCGAAGTGGGATGCAACTAGCCTAAGCTGCAATATTCATGCTATTGTTTGAAGATCTAACAGGGCTCTTGATGTGGCCTCGAGTAAGATGCAGTGACAGCTCAGGCCGATAGTTATCGTGGCATGACAGGCAGAACTTTCCTGCTTTATTCTCTCTGGGATTCATTAGCAGATGTCATCCCGGCTCCATTGAGTCTATTAGAGAAGCTTCACTGACGATCACTTCACATTCACAACCAAAGCAAAAGTGATGCTCTTAAATTTAATATGCCCTGAGACCACCGCACTTTAGTCTGTCACATCTGAGCAGCATTATATGTTAATGATTGCAGATATACTTTATATAAGAGGCGACTATCTATACCCCCTTTTAATTTTCTGCTTGGTGATATTTTTTGTATGAGTGCTAGTAATTGGTAAGGGTAATTGTTAAGGCTGTGTTTGTTTCTGTTTTGGGTGTGTTTGACACGTTTAAGATTAAGAATTCAGAGGCCCCTGGGCACAATGTCTTTTAAACCAACTAAAGCCAACTAAATATAGTGCAAATAGCAATAGATGCTATTGACACAAAGTGAAAATCGCAATATATTCTATTTACACTATATAAAAGTTGCAGTTCTTTGCAATAAGTGCAAAATAATTGTTAGATACTATTTACTTATAAATAGTGGCAGATACTATTTGCACCTCAGTATTGTTGTGCATTAACAGGATGCAATAATAACACTGTAAATGACTATATTTATTAAAATTATTAAATGGATGTTGCCTTATAAAGCCCTCAGTACACCTACTCTTAATGCTAACTGATACACACTTTATTATTAAAGTTGTTAGAGCACTTATTTCCACTTTTAGAATATTTTCTTCATTATTATAGAAATATAAATGCCTTTCTGATCAGATATGGGATGGGGTAAAAGGAGAGCGAATTCTGCAAAATTCATGCGGCTTCGGATCAAAAACATCAAAAAGTAACTTTCAGGCGCCACACTCCCTATGGCCTATGCCAGTGTAGACATTAAGAGGCATATGTATTGTTTTCTTTCTTTCTTTGACAATAAGACAGGTTATTTACACAAATGGACACTCTGTTATTGGCAATGAAAAAAAAAAATTCTTCCCCTCACTTGGGCCCCAATAATGTGTCCATAATGCCCAGAGGATAATCTGGTCCTGTCTGTTATACATTTTGTTGATTGGTTTGTGTGTGTATTTAAGCTCTGTGTTTTTCAGTTCATTGTCGTCATCACATTTACTCGGTCTTTCTGTTCATGTTGATTATTATTTGTGTATTTGTGATATTGATTATTTGTGTTCTCAGCATTTTCACTGGCCACAGTTTTGTCATTGATACCATATTTTTAATTATTATCTATATGACAGCAGGTATATTAGGCAGCTGTCACTTTAAGATCTGACGCACATATCCACTATACTGTTACACATGCGTTTTTATGGTCTTTACATAAAAACTCTTTGCGAGACCGAGCGAGATATTTTATTTAACAGAAGTTCCCTTTCAAAGCCTACAGCGAACAGCCGGTTTGGACTACAGCCCTGCACTTCCTTCAGGAATGACGTCACTAGAACCGTTTGTTGACGAACCCTCCGCCCACAAGAACACGCAAAATGGGGGCGTGGTCTTGTTGCTCTCCCACGTGGAGAAGAGCGCGCATTCAGCGCTTGCATCTCCCCGTTATAGTAAGAGACAGGACCTTTCCGGGCAAAGTGCGCTAATCTGCTGTCCAATCACAACACGGGAAGCGCTGGCCCAATCAGAACTCGTTACGTATTTCTGAAGGAGGGACTTCATAGAACAAGGAAATCATCAGGCCGTTTTTAGGAGAGAGAAAACAACGCTGTACAGATAAGTAAATTGTGTGAAAAATACTGTGCTTTTTTACACGCGAAACATGAACTCATGTTATATTGCACACTGTAAACATAATCAAAGCTTCGAAAACACGCAAAGAACGGGACCTTTAAGTCCTGTAACACCAGCAATATTGACAACGAGTGAGAGGAGGCGGGTGCTGCACGTTTTCAAGTTTTTCATTAACCGTTAACCGAGGCCCTTAGCGGTTAATACTCGGTTAACCATAGTGTGCGTCAGGGTTATTATTTTTAGTTTATTAATTTGACGACAGCCATCTCCGTAGTGAACGCGCCTATAGAGAGAAATGCACATCATGGATTACATAATCAGAGAGTAGCCTATTTCTTTTCGTTTTAAATTGTTGAAAGACATTTCAAGTTTTCTTAAGATATATTTCATGTCTGTGAGGCGTACGCTGAGTTTCGTTAAATTAGGATGAGATGCGCTCCAGTTCACGAGCAATGCAACGAGTGGCCGCGAGGGCGCCTGCACAATTAGGGCATGTAGTAAAATATGCAGCCGAGAACGATTCACACAGCGTTTGACTCGTGAGGCTGAGCCTCTCCCGGCAGAGTTCAAGCATCTGTGGACTCGTCCCTTCAGCTCTGGCCATCTTGCTTTCAGTCCGCGATTAGCTTTTTTTGTTTTCTTCATTACAGTTAAAGTAACCTCTGCTTTACGCTAGTCCCTCACAAGTTTCTCACTTCAAACTTTCTTTCTTCTGCTCCGTTATGCACAGCGCGTGCGGCTCCCGCTCTGCTTCTGCCCTAATGCGACTTATAGTCCAGTGCGACGTATGTTATTTTCCTCTTCATGACGCATATTTTGACTGATGCGACTCATACTCCGGAGCGACTTATAGCCTGAAAAATGCGGTAAGCACTGCATTGCAATACTTGCATTTTGCCCCGTCACTCTCAATTTTAAAGTGCTCCCACGCTGTACTTTTCTTTGCCCGCTTTATGTTAGAAAGCTGGTCATGACTTCTTCTTGTGGATATTACAAATGTCTGGGAGCGCTCTGGCAGTCTCTAGTGGTGCAAAAATATATTACAACTAAATTCAAAGCACGTCATTGCAAAATTACCCACTTAACCAAGCAAAATGTTTCACTCGGTTAGGCAATTTTTAACGGTTAATCGGTTAACCATGGACACCCCTAGTTTGTGTGTCATTTGCTGTGGGAGAGATGAGAGAGAGTGAAAGAGCAGCTGTATTGTGTGTCTGTTCAGTAGAAAATGAGTATTAGAAACTGTTTAAGCTATATTAGTATCAATTTTTTTTGACAACACTACATTGCACTTATTTCATATGCCGTTTTAAAAGACTACGATTGAAAAATGTATATTAAATTGAACCCACCTAAGTGGCTAGTAGGAGCGACCATGTTACACACCACTGCTGAAATAATTGTCAGGTTGATTGGTGTTAATGTCAAGCCCTGTTTATGTTGATCAAATCTTAACTTGACAATTAGATTCTGCCGTTTGCTCATCTTTGACCATAATGAGAGTAATAGCGATGCTGTATTTATTAATAAGTGGTGCAGTGCATTGTAAGGTCATGTGATTACTGTAATTATCATCTAATTGCAGCTTTTTTGAAACATTTGTCTCTACTGCATACTATAAAAATGTTTTAAGAGTAGGAGCCATAGAATATCTACAGTGCAGTGCACAATGTAGTTGACATGTGACCTGGAAGAGTCTGGATTTCAGTGATTGACATTTGGTTCATCTAAGTCTTGTCAGTTCTTTTCTCATCTCATTTTAAGATCTTTTAAAGACACTGACTCATCTTCAAAGAGCGTTGGATCTGTGTCGTCTTCATAAGGCTGAGATGAGATCAGTTGATCTGCGTTTCTTTCAGATTTTGTCTCCGTTTCAGACGTGTCTTTTTGGTGAGGGTAAACACCCGGAGCAGTTCAATTTATTTATTTAATTTTGTGTTTGCTGGCACACAATTAACTAACACCGAAGTTAATTTCTGCTTATTTTATTGATAAATCAGTTCTATTCTTTCCACATGCCAAGTGAAATATTTAACAGGTGAATGCTTAATGCTGATGGCCTTGATAGAGCAGCTTTGAATGTTGAAAAGTTCTTAGAATAAAAGGGTAAGAGAATATGTGAAATGAGTGTGCAGAGACAGAAAGTGGACAGATTGCATGTTCAAGCTTCAGAGAGTCTGGGGTCTTTAAGACCTTAATAATTCTCTATGCAAGTACGGGAGTGCAAATGCTTTTAGCCACGCTAGCTCAAATGCAAATCATGTTGTGTTTTCAAATTTATTAGAAAGCAATTTGTAACTCAACTCAAGTTCGTTTTTTTCAATTCAAGTTCAGCGCTGCCACAAGGGATGCAACATTAGCATAAACAACTCTTTCTACAGCCGGTTTTCTTTTTTAAGCTCAACTACTGCCATGATAGAGCAACAGTTTGTTCAGTTGACAGTTTTACACACACAAAAAAATGGTTCTTAAGTATTTCTTGTTTCTTTAGCGGTTCTTTGGGGTGACTGAGGTGCTATATGGCATCGTTACCGCATAAAGAACCTGTTAAGCCCAGTGTGGTTCTTCAGCAGTTCTTTAGGGTGCTTGAGGTGCTATAAGGCATGTTACTGTATAGAGAACCTGTTAGGCCAGTGTGGTTCTTCAGCAGTTCTTTGGGGTGATTGAGGTGCTATATGGCACGTTACTGTATAGAGAACCTGTT
The DNA here is from genome assembly GCF_024679245.1 of Pseudorasbora parva. Taxonomy (NCBI): domain Eukaryota; kingdom Metazoa; phylum Chordata; class Actinopteri; order Cypriniformes; family Gobionidae; genus Pseudorasbora; species Pseudorasbora parva. The sequence continues at coordinate 11,892,672 of NC_090185.1, read as the reverse complement.
AGGCCAGTGTGGTTCTTCAGCAGTTCTTTAGCAGGTCTTTGGAGGGATTGAGGTGATATATGGCATCGTTACCATTTAAAGAACCTGTCAAGCCCAGTGTGGTTCTTCAGCAGTTCTTTAGGGTGCTTGAGGTGCTATAAGGCATGTTACTGTATAGAGAACCTGTTAGGCCAGTGTGGTTCTTCAGCAGTTCTTTGGGGTGATTGAGGTGCTATATGGCACGTTACTGTATAGAAAACCTGTTAGGCCAGTGTGGTTCTTCAGCAGTTCTTTAGCAGGTCTTTGGGGGGATTGAGGTGATATATGGCATTGTTACCATATAAAGAACCTGTCAAGCCCAGTGTGGTTCTTCAGCAGTTCTTCAGAAGTTCTTTGGGGTGATTGAGGTGCTATATGGCACCATTACCATATAAAGAACCTTTTACGCCCAGTGTGGTTCTTCAGCAGTTCTTCAGCGGTTCTTTGGGGGGATTGAGGTGCTATATGGCACCGTTACCATATAAAGAACCTGTTAAGCCCAGTGTGGTTCTTCAGCAGTTCTTCAGTGGTTCTTTGGGGTGATTGAGGTTCTATATGGCACCATTACCAAAGAACCTGTTAAGCCCAGTGGGGTTCTTCAGTGGTTCTTTGGGGTGGTTAAGGTGCTATGTAGCACCGTTACCATATAAAGAACCTGTTAAGCCCAGTGTGGTTCTTCAGCGGTTCTTTGGGGTGGTTAAGGTGCTATATAGCACCACTGTCATATAAAGAACACATTTAGCCCCTGTATAGTTTTTTAACGGTTCTCTAACTCTCTCTCAGTCTCTTAGTCTAGTTGCGGAAAGGATAAAAAAAAAACAAAAAAAAAAACATTAAGCATACAGTATGATTGTGTATTTCTTGAAGATTAAGCAGTTCTCAGCATTTTTGTGTGTTTCCTGAAGATAAAGTGGTTCTCATCATTTTGCCCCCAAGGCCCCCCTATTAGGAAACATTCCAGGGCCCCCACATGAGACTTTTTGACCTCAGAAAAGCAAAGAGATTAAAAACAGCTTTTGCCATTGTAGTAAATTCCCATTCATAGCAAATATACGAGAGTGGAGTAACAGATTTAAAATATGAGGTGTTTCTGAATAAGGTACTACATCGCACCATTTGAAAAGGTGCAAAGTCAGTAAAACTGATGACATGTTTATATCCAGCTACTGTCACTGTGCTATCTGATTTGTCACCCTAAAATTGAATGTTCTGTTGGAAGTTTGATGCTGATTAATGTTTATGAACTTGTCTGTACCACAGGTTTAAGATCCAAATGCAGCTTTATTTTGGTTATCCCCAATCATAATCCAAATAACAGGTAGAAGGTCAAAACCACGGGGCAAACAACCCAGATAGCATCAGTCCAAGATGCATACAGACAGGGAAATCCAAGGAAACTGGGAAAAGATCGAGACCATGAGGTGTGAAGTCTATTTTCATTGAGCTATTTCTCACATATTCTTCTGCGCAGGTCTCAGACCTGATGGACACAACAGCAGGACACTGTTCGATTCGTCCCTCAGTCTGAGCTGTTGCCTTTGCTGTTGTGAATCAGCGCGGCAGAAGAACGGCGTGACGTGAACACATCCACCTGACCACATCCCCACAAACATATCTATGCACATAATTCGACTTCACCGGGAAAAAAAAACAATTCCCCATACTGCGCTGGCAGTTTTTGGCCTATCGATCCAGCATACTGTTTTGCCTGAGGCTCAGTAAGAGAGAACCGCTGTACAACATATTAGAATGTCACTAGAACAATCTCAATTTTCCAGCACAGGAATCGCGAGCGCGACCCCCGCCTGTCAGCATGTTCTCACTTTACACACAGCTGGGGGCTTTCCAAAAAATCACCTGAAATGTTATCATCGACATTGTTTTTAACATGCTAAAACAGTTTTCTTTCTACACTCTCAGAAGAACATGGTTCATTTTGCGCTTCATACAGTATGTAGAACCTGGCTTTTCCCGTTATTGGATCATTTTATGCATTTTAGTTTTTTTATTTTAAAAACTTGGAATTAAGCAGCTTATAAACATACTTTATTACAAGAAAAAATAAAATAACCTGTTAAAAATGATAGTATTCGGCAATCATTTAAGACATTTATCCTTAAATAGAACCCTTTTGGCTTAAAGTTTACAATTGAGTTTAGAATGCTAGGGATCCATATAGAACCCCAATGAAACTTTATTTCTTTTTTTAGCATCCATCCATCCATCCATCCATCCATCCATCCATCCATCCATCCATCCAATAAAAAAATGACTTTCTTCGCCACCTTCTACATTAGACAAAATGAAGGCCAATTTGGTGAGACACATCTTATTAACCAATTATATTAACAGCTACTTTTTACGATCCAATCAATTTCCAGATGAAATCAAGTCTTGCCCTCCATTATTTTTACACTATATCTTAGCGTAAATATATTGTTTATCTCAGAAACGGATCACATTATGTCAGTTACTTTGCATTTTCATTCCATTTTGCAAATTGTATTGTAACTTGCGAAATAACAAGTCAAGATAACTTGCATGTTGCAACTACTTGTGGTTGTAGTTTATCCAGTGTTGCGCTTGTAGATATTTGCTAGATATTAGATATTTGCTACACGTTTGCAAATATCTAAAATATGCATAAAGTGGACATGCTACATTGAAAATAAAAATAAAAGTTCCATTCCACAAACGGTTCTTTATAGCAGATTTTTTGTTTGTTTTAAATTGTTCTTCACACTAATAAAAAAAATAGGTCTCCTAACTCAAAGGTTCTTTGGGGAACCAAAATAGTCTGTTCTATGGCATCACTGTGAAAACTCTCTTCATAAAACCTTTATTTCCTTGAGGGTTTATGCTATTCTGAAGAATTAGTCAATATTATATTACTACATTTTAAATATGCAATCTAATTGGTTGCAGACCCTTGGCATGTCAAACAACCATTTGACGCGTTTGCAAATAACAAAGCCATTGTGTTTTGTGTAACTTCCTGTTGCCATGTGGCGAGAAACTCGTCGTGTTGCTTCTGCAGTAAGAGACGAGGCGTAGCGACCAGGAGCTGAGGGGCTTCAGAGGGATTGGAGGGTTGACAAGCTGAAGCAATTAACTGGTGTCTCATAAGCCATGTGATAAACAAGGATTTATCCCCATGTAATTAGCACTGTTTGTGAAACCGCGGCGGTTCTGTGTTGATATTCAGACCCCGCTATGCTCACCGACTCTCTGTCATTTCGCGCCTTTGCATTGGGGAAATGCTCCTCTGATGCTTTGTGCCACTTCACAGCCTGGAAACGGCAACACAGCCGGCGGAAGAACAGATCAGGGTGGTTTCATGACTAAAGGGTCGTTTGTTGACTGAATGTATGGTTTCAGAAAGTAAGCATGGTTAAGTCGCATGGAAACCAACCAAGTGTCCTCAGTGTGATGTTTTGCTGGTTTCCCAGCAGATTAGCCAGTTACACCAGCAAAATAACTGGCTAACCTAATATTCATTTTCAACATCAAACATCAGCAAGAAACAAGTAAACTTAAAGGTGCACTATGTATTATTTTTGCAGTAAAATATCCAAAAACCACCAGGCCAATGTTATATTTTTTTTTTTAGTTGAGTTCTTACAATATCTCAAATTTGTAAATTGTGAGAGAATTGCTATTTTAACCAAGGAACCGGGACGTCTGAGGAAGTTGTCGTTCAATTGCGTCATATCTGCGTTACCCTCAATAAGTTTTATTTGACAGAAAACACTTTACTCTTAGCAGTGTGAACAAGTGTCACAGCAGCCGCTGAGCGAACGCACAGAGTAACGTCAGAACATAATTTTAAACACACTTAAATGTATCTAATATGATGAACGGAGCTGCGTTACCTCATACTCATGACCGGAAAAAAGGAAATGGCGTCGGCGACTGTGTCCCGTCATAATAAAAGTCCCGCTGCTCACGAGGCTTGTGTTTGCGTAACAATCTCTCCAGCGGCCGTGCTCATCTCCACAACACTCGGTCCTGCTCTTCTTCACACTACAGTAACATTAATAAATGCATCCATGAACATGATTTCTGCCCGATTCTTTTCCACAGGCTGTAAGGTGAAGACCACGTGTCCCAATATTCTGGGCTCAAACTTCGGCGTCATCAAACTACGCCTTTGTTTTGAATAGGCGCCCTCTAGCAGACGGAAAAATGACATAGTGTCGCTTTAACTTTGATTTTTTTTTGTCTGTATAATGAAAGTCAATGGGGTCCAAAACCATAGACAGTAAAGAAAAAGATGGATGACGCGCCTTCACTCTCTTCCACTGAAGAAAGTAAAGCTGCTAGTGTCTAAATGTGGCGCTGACATCTTGAGTCTCGAGTCTGCGCAGTTGTGAGCGTGAAATGGCTCTGAGTGATGTAGTCAATGAGGCACCAACGGACATTTTTCGGGAACTTTGATGTCAATCATAACATCACACACACATTTATAGCATTAAATAACTAACTAAAACCAAACTTTATTTAAAGAATGCAAACTTAAACTAACATCAGCGTTATAAAACTGCCAAAAATGACAGAAACCATCTTTGTAAAAAATGTATTTGAAGTGGATTGGATTGTTTAGCTTGTTTAAGTCCCACCTGGGGGCGATCGAGACGCTTCGGCTTCACTTTTCATGGTTCATATGGCACGCTTGTTTAAATCAAACATAGGACATCATTGACTTGTGTGGGCAAAAAAGCACTGTTTTAAAAATTCTCGGATTAGCATAAATCAGCCTGGAAATGCATGGCTTTTATGTAAATGCAGATCCTAATTGTTTGTGCAGATTGCACTTTAATACACAGTGTTTACATGCGCCGCATGTGTTTAACGCTATAATGCGCAACCAAACTGCATAATGGGAGTAATCCCTTCTCGGTTAGTTAAAACATGACAACATTGTTGCCTGCTGTTTACTTTAAATCTCTCTGGGAACTTTCAAGACTTCCCAAACGGTTCATTCTCCGAGTTAATGCGCAATAACGGCGCATTTGTTGCGCCGTGGCGTTTAATCAAGCCGCGTCGCCTCTCCTGTAATCTGAAAAGTCTGCTCGAGGAAAACTAACGTGTATTCTGCACGGCCGTGGCACTGTGAGAGCGATGAGGAAGTTGCTCTGTCGCTTGTTATACCATCTTTGGAAAATTAAAGTGCTTATGGCCCATAATCCAGTTGCGCCTTTCCCAACCCCACTTACAGAGCTTCACGCTGATTACTTTAGGGAGTTCTGGCAGGGCAATATTAAAACTTTACACACACACACACACACGCAGAGCAGCTGCCGAGGAAGTAGAAACAGCACCATCTTAACTCAGTTGGTTGAATTTCTGGCGGCATCTGCTTCCTGATGGCATCATCAGGACGTGAGTCTGAATGAAGTTAGGAAGTTAGCAAGATCAGGGGAAGGTGCAGGAGCCTCGGAGAACCTTGTGACCATAGATTGAGCCGTGAATCTTCTCTCAGTGGCTTGTATTAAGACTACAGGCAAAACTTGATTTTTGATGCATTGGTTAGGGTGACCATATTTTGATTATTGAAAACCAGGACACTCGCCCTGGCAATGAGATACTCAAAGTGGATAGAAAATTGTCATATTACAAAATACTATCTATAACCAAAATGTCTGTGTCCTGGTCACCCTAGCTTCGGTAAATGTTGAGAATTTGGACTTCTTTTGCTTCCAATAATTTTCGTCTTTCAGATGAGGGGAAAGAAAACATTAAGCAGTTATTTTATTACACTTTACCCGTTTGCATCTATACTATATAAAATGCTGTGAGTTTTTTCTCTTACAGTAAATCATAAATGTCACAGTTTTATTCCTCTATATTCTGAAAGTTTATAGATAAGCATGGAGTTTTTTTTGTCCTGGTTGTTAAGAGTATTCTTATGGAAGCCCATATCCGCCACATAAGAAAGAAAAATGCTCTGGAAAATCGTCTAAATTATGGCATAAAAGGTAAAACATTTAACCTAATAGTTATAACTTTTTATTTCATAATTGCTAGGTTATATATAAAAAAATGTATCTCATAATTATATAATATATAATATCATAATTATTACTTTTTCATAATTTAGGCTTAAGTCAATTTTGTTAATCTAATTTCAACCTTTTAATATTATAATTTAGATTTTTTTTAAATCTCTTAATTGATTTATCTGATAATTGACTTTTTAATTGTAAAAAATGTATATCAAGTCAAAATTTCGGCTTTTAATCTTATATTCAGATTTTTTCCCTCATAATTGACTTATCTCATAGTTTACTTTTTATCTCATAATTATGACTATCTCAATCGAAATTTAGATTTATATATCAAAATTTTGGCTTTTTAATCTTATGATTTTTACTATAACACATTTTGACTAAGTAATTTTTTTTTTTATGTCATATTTAAGACTTTTTAATGTTATAATTTTGACTTGAAAAGTCATAATTTAAACTTTTCATCTTATAATGTTTTACCAGAGCATGATTTTTTCCCTTATGTCAGAGAAATTGACTTTTATAATTTATGTTAGACTTTTAGAGATATCACACATCCACTCTGTAAAAACTTTTAACTGTAATATGTCAAAATTAATGCATATTTGTAATGTATTATTTGTCAATTTAAACAACATTTCACAACCCTCTTCAATGCGAGTAAATCACTCCTGTGACTAAATGTTTATTCTAGGGGACTAAAGCCTGTTATTAGCCATTGACTAATAAAAGATTAGATTTCTCTCACCAGTGTTTGAGTTAGAGGCTTAGTAGTTGACTGGAAAATAGAATCTTTGGGTGGCTTCAAGACTTTCTAATGAAACAACAGCTACATGCTAAGCTATCAGTGTTGAGGCAAAGACTCTCAATTTGCACTCCAGTGTCACCCTGCTTTGTAAACGAGCATATTCTCAGTCTAACAGAGAGAAACAGCGCTTTACTCACGCTCACAGATAGGCCTCGCCCGTATGAGCGCTAAGCGAACGGCTCCCAGCAGGCATTTAATAAGAGAGCTGTAACAGGCCGCCGGTCGAAATTCAATATTCTCTAAAGGTGAATAAATCACGGATCACAGGTCCGTGCCAGATCTCGATGTGCGCTTACTTAGAGTCTGAAAATATCCAGCCGTCGAAGGAGAGATGACGAAGTCGGTGGTCTTAAATTGAGTTAACCTTGAGCTGTGGTCCACCTTACTCAGTGGATGTGATTAGCAAAGCCAGATATAAAAGGTGAGCAGGTTCTCTAGTAAGCTGCGGTCACTCCTGCGCTCGCCAGGTGACGAACCAGAGGATATTGGCGCAAATAATAATGATGTTAACCTTAACCCGATCCAGACCACCTGTCATCACCTAAATCCTCCCGGTTTTGTGAGGTGCTAACAGTGTCTTGGAGAAGCTGGAAGGAAATCCTCACAGAATCATGTCCAAAGAGCCTTTGGAGGCTTTTCAATTTAGTTCTGGCTGTTTGCCACTTTTACCAAGAGCGGAGTGAGAGAGAGAGAGCGAGCGAGAAACTATTGTGAGCTGGAAAAATCTTGTCTCAAGGTTTTGTGTTAATCTGTTTTCTAATGCTCTTAAAATTCTAAAATTGCAAAGCCATTCCAAACTTTAAAAAAAAATTATTAAAGTCCCATAAATTGTTATTACTTAACACTTTTAATTTTTTTGAGGTTTTTAATGATTCGTTTTAAGTCAAAAATTTACAATTTACTCTGTTGTTGTATGTTTTTGGTCTTATTGTCAATTTATTTTTATTTTTTATGTTATTTTAAAGAAAAAATTAGGGAAAAAAAGTTTGTCTTTGTAATTTTTCTATCAAAATTAAAAGATATTTTTTTTTCTGATTGTTAAAAGTATTTTATTGTTTAATGGAAGCCCATTTCATATATCACAAGGGGAAAAAATGCTCCGGTAAATCATAATTGACATAAAAATTTGAACTTTTTAATCCCATAAGTGCCTTATGCCATAGTTTCAAGTCGAAATGAAATTTTGAATTTTAAATATTATAAATAAATAAATACAAAATCGTATAATTTAGATTTTTTTTAAGTCATACTTTTTACTTTTTATCTCATAATTTTATCTTTTTATCTTATCATTTTGACTGACAATTTTGACAAAGTAAAAAATAGATTTTTTTAATCTTATAATTTAGCTTTTTTAAATGATATTGTCAATGTTTTAAAATGCCATTTTAAGGAAAAGAATAAGGATAAAACATTTTTTGTTTTCTATCAAAATTAAACGGCATTCCATTTCGGATGATGTCACTGAAGCCCCGCCCCCTATTTTGCTCCGTTAAATAACCTGTAGGCGCTTTGTAATTAAAATGGCATGTGAACAAAGTTTTGTGTTGATTTGAAATATGGCTGTCAGATTGGAATTAAAATGATTTGGTTTGAAGGAGAAGATTAACAAGCCACTTATGAAATTCCAGCTAATGAGATCGACTTCAAGCTTGATGAATTCCCCGGCTAATTGACAGTATTTTTCTGACTTGTGATGATTAACAGCAGGGGTCTCAACAGGAACTTCCCTTTGTCATATGGCGCCCCTCCCTTACAATAAAAACAATAGATGTTCTCGCATTAGCTGTGTACATGTGAAGCTGTGTGAGAACAAGAATATACCAATGACAGATCAATCATGAAGAGCAGGTAAACATCTGAATGCTTTTTATGATGGGATGTTCATTTTAATGGGACAAAAGCAAGAAAACCAGTCGATAATAGAGTGTTGTTGAATCAAATGGCAATATTTGTCTTGTACTTTAATGGTCTTAAGTCTGTAGTGTGTTTAATTCAGGCTGCCAGAAGCTCTGCATGAGATGTTTGTTGTTGAGATTAGCTGGTGTTATCCACATTGGAGATGTGATGGTGTGTCAAATACCTCCGATTATTTTTTAAACCCATCACGCAAGTGAAAATGTTGTTCTTTAGACGTTAATGTGTTATGAGTTTCAGTTATATATAAACTTCCCAGATGTCTCTTCTTTCAGAGGAATAAAATTAGACACAGTTGTTGTCATACAGTAAGATATATATATAGATGTGTATATAGTTATAAAATGAATGTGAAGAACAGCTCAGATCATTTGCTCTTGGAAGAATTTATGTATAATATATAAAAAGAATATATATATAATAATTCCAAATTATATGACAAAAATTAAAGTTAGTAACGTAATCCATTACAGTACAATTAAGGTAATGTAATCGGACTATTTAAGATTACTTTTAGATTACTTTTGATCTAACCCGTCTATCACATTGATTTGAACAGGAAAATGTTGTACCATATTGATATAAAAATACAAAGAGAAAGAAAATATATTCCATTCTTTGTTATAAACAACATGATGTGCATTAAAGGGATAGTTCAAGCGGTATTAAATAGATATTAAAGGGGTAAAAACACATGCACATACGAATCCATATTAAACCCTGTGGCTTTTGGCGACACATTGATGTCTTAAGACACGAAACGATCGGTTTCTGCAAGAAGCAGTATTTATGTTTTTTTTTATTTTAACCTCATATCAAACAAATCTCATCTAGTCACGCCATTACTTCCACTGAAGAAGGTCAAAAACCGGCGCAATCATATATATATATATATATATATATATATATATATATATATATATATATAGAACCCTCATTAGTGGCTTCACGGGTCGGTCGAATGAGGAATCTATGTACATAGTTCTATGATTGCGCCGTCATTTTAACCTTCTCTGGCGGAAGTAATGGCATTGGGAATACTGAAATACTGTATATATGACAGGGAATACTGTCGCCACAAGCCAAACTCTCAAAATGACTTTTTACTCTCAAAGTGACTCAAAGTGACATGCATTATATGACTGGCACAGTGCAACAGTTAGAGTTAAAAATCTTCATTTATTTTCTACTGAAGAAACAAACACACCTACATATTGGATGCCCTGGGGGTAAGCAGATAAACATCACATTTTTATTTTTGGGTGAACTATCCCTTTAAATATTGCATTATATCAAGGTTTCCCTGGTCTCAGACATCACGTCCACGGACCGCTGGCTGAACGTTTGATGTATATGGTACACTTATCGGGAAACACTTCAGGAGTTTCGAAGTCGTCATCTATCATCTGTCCGCGAGATGTGTGTGACTCGTTCTTTAATGGTCCGCCTGCAACCAAAAGCCGCGACTCCAAACTCCCTCGTGGAAAAAGAACGCCTTTGTGTATACAACTGTGACAATGAGCGCTTGCCAGGATCAACCAAACGCTGGATTTTCAAAAGTATGTGAAGTTTGTGGCTCCATTGTTGCAGTAAACTTGAAAAACGGTTCATTAATGAACAATTTGTGGATGCACGCTAGTCTGTTATTGCAAGGGCATTGACTTTTCAAGCCCTTTAACATGACCTGGTGTAATCCCTCCTGTTCGAACCTAAACGGACGCTCTAAAAAGGAGGCTAAAGGCTGCAACCTCTAGCATCAGTCGCTAGAGCGTCTCTTGAAGTCAGAGGAGTGAGGTTTACTCAGACAGCAACTACTAGCTGGCCTCCGTTACACTCACCTCCCTAAACTTCACTCCCATCCGGGTCACGGCACCAATTTAACCCCTCCTGTTCAAACTGCCCGCTCCGAGCGGGACTCGAACCCAGGTCCGCCTGCATGAGAGTTGAAAGCACAAACAAGGAGGCTAAACGTAATGTTGCAAAGCATTTTTAAATGCACATTTTTGGAGCTGAATCAATATAAACACTGCGAAACATACTCAATGCAGTTACTGCCCTTGCTGTCCAGAATAAAAGAGTGAAGGGATTTGAGGAAACTGGTTCCTAATTATTGTGATCCTACGTTTAACTCTCATTTCAGGATGCAAAGACAAACATGTCTTCTAATATCTTTTACCAATTGTTACCAAATACCAAAAACATGTGACTTTAAAATATGTGACTTGGTTCAGCCCAAGTTGTTAAGCAAAGAGGGCCAATCCGCACCAGCTGGAGATAAGCTAGCTTTATGAACCGGCTATTGAAGCAGATATTTACTGTATTGTAATATCAGATTGAAAAAGAGTCTATGAAATAAAATGGCATGCTGATGGTGTTTATTGCTGGTTGACAGATAGACTGACAGGTAGGTAGGTAGGGAGGTAGGTAGAGACCTTCTGCTGTCAGTCAAGGTTTCCTAGACTAGAGTTTATGATGGAACTGCAGGAGTTTGTGAGTTTAATGAAAAGCTATTAAGTAATGAAATCATCTTAAGCAACATCCAAACACTTGAGATTAGTGTATATATATATATATATATCCATAGTGTAACTGTAAAACATATATACAGCCGCCTGATGTATGTGAGTATGGCAGGCGCACAATGGGAGCCCGTCAAGTGCTCTTGTCCCGGTGGTCAGTGTGGACTCAGAGCTCACTGAACTGACAGCGGCACAGACTAAGAGGATAATGGCCTGGGAGTGAGACGGGGACAGAGCGAGCTCTGTGTGCTGTCATGCCTGCACCGGTCTCTCTCGAGCCCGTCTGTCCTTCTGTCTCACCACCTCCATTAATCTTTTACTTTGTGCTCCAGCAGCGAGAGGAAACCTGCCTGACAGCTCGTCTTCGCGGTGAGAGGTTCGAGGAAAGAGCAGCAGAAGGGCGCGGAGGGTCTGAAGGAAATGAAACCTGCTCCTTTAAACGGCTGCTGTTAGATGCATTCACGTGTGTTTGCTGACAGGAAACACCTTATGCTGAACAAGTTTCTATGACTAAAAAGAAACATAGTAGGCATATTCAATTAATATTAGTCAAAATAGGACTTTTTGAATCTATTAATGTCAGTTAACTGATTTTCAGTGTGAGATTTGTAACTTATGATTCATATCACAACCCTGGGCCCTATTTTAACGATCTGAAACGCAAGTGTCAAAACGCGAAGTGCAAATAACTTTGTGGGCGGGTCTCGGCGCTGTTGCTATTTTCCCGGCGGGATAAATGGCTCTTGCGCCCGGCGCAAATCTAAAATGGGTTGGTCTGAAGTAGCTTCATTATTCATAGGTGTGGTTTGGGCCAGTGGCGATTTCTTTAAGACTGCAAGGGAAGCTCGGCTTCCCTTATAATGTCACAAAATTAATGGTCAAATATGTACTATTATATTAACATTGTATTGATTAAAAATGCGTTAGAAAACGTTAATCTCAAAGACGAGTTCGTTCAGAATCAGTTACATATAGCAGGTCAGCTGACTTGATTTCCTTCTCATACATTCCCGCAGCGTCAGTGCATTTCCCTATTGAAGCCCAGCGTCCATTGACTTCAATGGGGCTGCTTTGAACGGTTTTTTTCAGCGCTTCGAAACTAGACGGTCATTGGATAAACGCTGCGATTATGTCCCGCCCACGGACGCTCAGCGTCTCTGGGAGTGAATGGGGAGTGGGCTGGCCCGGACTCCGAGCTTCTGCGTGATGATTGGAGGGTCTGCATCTCCTTTTGACTGACAGCGATTCTGTACTATAAGGAATCACTGAAGCAAATCGCGAATTTCTCAAGTTCAGTTGAAATAAAAACTGCTGCAACCTATTTCTTTGATATTTGCTTGGCGAAATTGCTTCATTTTCATCATACATTTCACACAATTATACACCACATTCCTTGTTTCATTTTAACAGAGTTTAATATTTTTTTAGATCGTTCATTCATTCACAGGGTAAAAGACCATTTTCTTGAAAAGGAACGTAGGGCAGAATTTACTTTTAAATAAATAAGACAATTGGCCGAAAATGAGCTTCCCCTCTCTGACAGACCAGTAGCCGCCACTGGTTTGGGCGTAACATGAATAAACCAATCAAAGCGTCATCCAACATTCCCTTTAAAAGCAGGTGCGCAAGTTCCATTATGATTGCTATTATTATGGCGTATTTACCAGGCGCACGCCAGGAGCGGTTCACAGCCGACGTGACTGATGTTCTTGTAGAGCAGTGAAAGACAGAGAAGTTGTGTTGTATGGGAGAAACCCACCCAAAATAGCGTCGGTTAAACAGTTTTTTTCGTTTTTCAGTTGTTTTTTTTCCTGGTTCTTGACGGACAAACCAAGTCCTTATATACATATATGTCTTGCTATGTCTTGCTTGTTATGTCACTATTGGGCAAAAAGGTCTGATCCTTAATTACTACAATTAGCCTGAATAATTTGTAAGCTAGATTTATGCCTATTTTTTCACATCTTCGTGGCACACCACAATGATTTCCGTCTTGTGTGTTAATATTTTTTTAGTGTAACAATTTATGATTTGCAAAAATAACTGTTGCATCTGTGTATATTACATGAGCAAAGTATATGCGCGTTGTGCACACTATGCATTATGGTCAAGCATGTGCCCTTAAAATAGCATAATGAACAACGCGCAACGCGCCACTGACTTTAGACTAGGTTTTTTCTGGTCAGTGGCGCCATTGTTTAATGGAACAGCATAATAGCAGCAGGGATTGTTTGGCCGGAACACGCCTTCTTTTTTGCGCTGAACCGCCCAGGGAGCACAAGTTCATTTACTAGTTTAGCGACGTGCTTCTGTGGAGGGAAAAGCGCCCTTTGCGCGGGTGCAAAATAGGAATGACACATGCGTCGGTGTACAAAGTCAATTGCGCTGGGTGCAAGATAGGGCCCCCTGTGTTCTTAATTCCAAGATATAGGCCTAAAGTCAGAATCGTGCGATATGAAGTCGCAATTGCGAGAAAAATTGTCAGAATTGCGACCTTATTTATTTTTCTTGCAATTTCGAGTTGATAACTTACAATTCTGACTTTTTCCTTTACAAGTTTATATCTTAAAATTCGGAGAAAAAAGTTGGAAGAGAGATAAACTGTCAATTGTGAGATAAAAAGTCAGAATTGTGAGATAAAAAAGTTCAATTATCTTAAAAAAAAAAAACATTCAGTGGCGGGTTTTTTATTATGTGACTAAGTTGTTTCAATGGTTTCATTTTGTTGACTGCGCCTGTGCAACATTCTTTCGTTCATTGTTTTTGGATAATCTTCGATGACGTACATCTTAAAGTGGTATTTTTCAGCGCTGGGAAGATGACGATCATTCGAATACTCCTGGGTTTCTACTGATAAAGAGCCATGCTAAATCGCTGGAGTAGGCCTAACCCTTTAATCATAAACGGCAATTTTAAAGTCATGCGTTCATCTCTCTCCTGACGTGCTGATTATCTGAATCAGATGTTGGAAATTAGTGGAGACGCATTGGGAACCACTGCAAAAACAAACAAAAAAAATGTTCATGTTAATAGTTGTGTTTGTGAATCAGACTTCACTATTCCCGCATGTTTATTTTATCGTGGAGGTGGTGAGGACTTTTTTCAGTATATGTTTCTTCCTGCACATTCATAAGATCACTCAAACATAACTATGGTTTATATGTTGTATTTGCTTTTATGACGGTTTAGTAAAGGTTGTGTCTTGTTACGCTTTAATTATAACGTTAGCTGTTAGGGCTATGTGAACTGCCTAGCAACCACTGAGGTAACACACATGAAAAAAGAAATACTTCAGTATTTTATAATAAGATTTCTCTAGTAAATACTATAGTGTTTTTGAACCATACTATAGTAAAGATACTACAGTATATTGTTAATTTACTGTAGTATATTTTTTACTATATGGTTCAAAACACTCTAGTATTTACTAGAGTAATTTTACTATAATGTACTAGGCTATAGTATTTGTTCATGTTGAAATGTTAGTTAAGAGTTAAAGGGTTAGTTCACACAAAAATTAAATTTATGTCATTAATCACTTAATGTCATTCCTCACCCGTAAGAGCTCTGTTCATCTTCAGACACAGTTTAAGATATTTATATTTTGTCCGACAGCGTATCTAAGTAAATGCACATTATACTGTCCATGTCCAGAAAGCTAATAAAAACATCATCAAAGTAGTCCATATGTGACATCAGTGGGTTTATTAGAATCTCTTGAAGCATTGAAAATACATTTTGGTCCAAAAAACACAAAAACTACGACTTTATTCAGCATTGTCTTCTCTTCCGCATTTGTTTTCAAACCTCAAATAAAGATTCAAACGGTCATGAATCAGCGGATTGATTCATGATTCGAATCGCGTGCCAAACTGCTGAAATCACGTGACATTGGTGATCCGAATCAAGCTGATTCATGACCTTTTAAATCTTTATTTGAGGTTTGAAAACAAACGCGGAAAAGAAGACAATGCTGAATAAAGTCGTAGTTTTTGTTATTTTTGGACCAAAGTGTATTTTCAATGCTTCAAGAGATTCTAATAAACCCAATGATGTCTCATAAGGACTACTGTGATGATGTTTTTATTCCCTTTCTGGACATGGACAGTACACACTCTAAAAAATGCTGGGGTGTTTTAACCCAATGTTGGGTCAAATATGGACAAACCCAGCAATTGGGTTATTTTAACCCAGTGATTGGGTTGTTTTAAACCTGAGGTTGGGTTAAATATTTGCTTAAGACAACCCAATCGCTGGGTTAAAACAACCCAATTGCTGGGTTAGTCCATATTTGACCCAACATTGGGTTGTTTTTTACCCAGAATTTTTTACAGTGTAGTGTGCATACACTTCAATACGCTGTCGGACTAAATATAAAATATCTTAAACTGTGTTCTGAAGATGAACGGAGGTCTTACGGGTGTGGAACGACATTAGGGTGAGTCATTAATGACATAAATTTAATTTTTGGGTGAACTAACCCTTTAATAATGATAGGAGGTGACTAGTACCTTACAGGTACTTCAAATAATATGTCATTTCATGAATGTTTTGTAATATTCTTGTATATTTTGTAATATACTGATATTTGGCTAGCTGTATTCATATGGGATGTAGTGTATGTAGTCATATTCAAAATATCTTGATATTTGCAGTATTTCAATTATTCTCTTTGTCAAACACTGAATACGTGGCCAGAAACCAAGTTAAATGATTAAACAATTTCCCACTTACTGCAGCCGAATATATAAATTAATTAAACTAATTCCTGCACATGTTTTAACTTTAACACATGACATATTTGTTATTCTCATCACAGTTCTGGACAAAAAGGTCAGCAGTTTTAATTTTATTTTTTAAGACGGTTCATCACATTTGAGGGCAGGAATAGTGGTTGAAATAAACCATAATTGGCTTTACAATGATGGCTCTTTTTTTCCAAAGCGATTGCCATTGAGCATTCAGTGCACTCTAAACTCAACACGCTTTTCTGATTGAATCGCCTTATCTTATCAGGTATGAGATCCGGGATACACACATGGTGGAGGAGAGCGTTATGATGACCCTGAAAGATAAGGCGGACTTCTCCAGCTTCAAGCCCCGTCCCTTCAACATGCGCGAGTTCTACGACCGGACGGGCCACGACATTAAGGAAATGCTCCTGTCCTGCTACTTCAGAGGAGCCGAATGCAGCGCGGAAGACTTCACAGTGGTGAGCATGTGAACGCCATCTCTCTCTTTCAGGAGTCTGGACAGACCGAATCCGATTGGGGGAATGACGGGGAAAATATATTTGTGTTTTTGAGGTACTTAGCATTAACTTGTAGGTACACCAAAGGCTTTATTGTCACCGTGTTCCAGAGCGAAGTGGACTCGTGGTCTTTAGGGTCGTGCGTTTAGCTCGTACAGTCGCACTGAAGCGTGCTGCCTGGTGAGATGGCGAGAGATTATTTTTACCCGTGGGGTCGTATCGATCTGATCCTCGGATAATACCGTGAAGAGGCCTCACTTAAAAGGTTCCTTTATTCCCCCAGTGATTCTGGGATAAGGTTTCTGGAGCGGGTTTATTCATCATCTTGCTGTATATGACTGATAACATCCGGAAAGGGAGAGCTCTTTTTATATTGGCGCTGTAATATATATATGTGTGTGTGTGTGTGTGTGTGTGTGTGTGTGTGTGTGTGTGTGTGTGTGTGTGTGTGTGTGTGTGTGTGTGTGTGTGTGTTTGACTTGAAGAGCACAGGTGTGTGGCTCTGCACCTGTACTAGGACTGGATTAGGACTGGATTTGGCGATTTGAGTTTTGTGATCCGTTACTGTTGATTTCTTTCAAAGAGCATTAATATCGTTTTCTTTAATTTAGTTCATGCTGACGAGAGATGAACACTGACATCTCCACTGCAGAAGATCTGGACGATATTATGACTCGAGTTTGTGTTCCATTATTCTGTCTCAACATTTTTGGAAATTTATCAACTTAGCCAACTTTTTTTATGAAAAGTTTGAAAATGGGAAATTTATCAACTTTCGCTCAATTTAACTCTTTGAGAATCCCTTTATCTATTTGTCTCTGTTTATCTGTCCCTCCTTTCTATCTCTCTATCCGTCTATGCCTCCTGTCTACCCCTCCCTCAGTCTGTCTTTTTTTCCATGTCTTTGTTCTTAAATCTGTCTATCCCTCTATCCATCTATCTGTCCTTATATCTGTCTATCCCTCTGTCCATCTATCTGTCCTTACATCTATCTATCCCTCTGTCCATCTATCTGTCCTTATATCTGTCTATCCCTCTGTCCATCTATCTGTCCTTATATCTGTCTATCCCTCTGTCCATCTATCTGTCCTTATATCTATCTATCCCTCTGTCCATCTATCAGTCCTTATATCTGTCTATCCCTCTCTCCATCTATCTGTCTATCTCTCTGTCCATCTATCTGTCCTTATATCTGTCTATCCCTCTATCCATCTATCTGTCCTTATATCTGTCTATCCCTCTGTCCATCTATCCCTCTGTCCATCTATCTGTCCTTATATCTATCTATCCCTCTGTCCATCTATCTGTCCTTATATCTATCTATCCCTCTGTCCATCTATCTGTCCTTATATCTATCTACCCCTCTGTCCATCTATCCCTCTGTCCATCTATCTGTCCTTATATCTATCTACCCCTCTGTCCATCTATCCCTCTGTCCATCTATCTGTCCTTATATCTGTCTATCCCTCTGTCCATCTATCTGTCTATCCCTCTGTCCATCTATCTGTCCTTCTATCTATCTACCCCTCTGTCCATCTATCCCTCTGTCCATCTATCTGTCCTTATATCTGTCTATCTCTCTGTCCATCTATCTGTCTATCCCTCTGTCCATCTATCTGTCCTTATATCTATCTATCCCTCTGTCCATCTATCTGTCCTTATATCTATCTATCCCTCTGTCCATCTATCTGTCCTTATATCTATCTATCCCTCTGTCCATCTATCCCTCTGTCCATCTATCTGTCCTTATATCTGTCTATCCCTCTGTCCATCTATCTGTCTATCCCTCTCTCCATCTATCTGTCCTTATATCTGTCTATCCCTCTCTCCATCTATCTGTCTATCTCTCTGTCCATCTATCTGTCCTTATTTCTGTCTATCCCTCTGTCCATCTATCTGTCCTTATATCTGTCTATCCCTCTGTCCATCTATCTGTCCTTATATCTGTCTATCCCTCTGTCCATCTATCTGTCCTTATATCTGTCTATCCCTCTGTCCATCTATCTGTCTATCTCTCTGTCAATCTATCTGTCCTTATATCTATCTATCCCTCTGTCCATCTATCTGTCCTTATATCTGTCTATCCCTCTGTCCATCTATCTGTCCTTATATCTGTCTATCCCTCTGTCCATCTATCTGTCCTTATTTCTGTCTATCCATCTGTCAATCTATCTGTCTGTATACCTATCATCTCTCCATCCCTCTGTCCCTATACATCTACTCCTCCACCTGTCTGTCTATCTGTTCTTCTGTCTAGTCTGCTGTCCCTGTATCTTTACCCCTCTTTCATCTATCAGTCTCTGTTCATCTGTCTATTCCTACTATCTTTCTCTGTTCATCTGTCCCTCTTTTCTATCCGTCCATCCATCTATCCCTCCTGTCTACTCCTCCATCTATTCTGTCTATTTGTCCATATAGATATATTCTTATATCCATCCATCCATCCATCCATCCATCCATCCATCCATCGTTTCAGCAAAAATTATATTAAATCCGTTGCATTTCTGAATAAGAGACAAACCTTATTGTGTCTTTATAAAGATTTAATCCTTGCAAGAATGAATCCACAGTCAACCAGGTAATGCCTGCATCAAGTGTGAACTAAGGAACAAAGAAAGGTCCAAGCTTTTATACCACTGTGTCAGTGTTTTACAGAAACAAAAGGAAAGATGAAACAAATGCCCCCCCCCCCACCTTTCTGTAACTAATTCGAATAAGAAACAAGGGACACAATGGTCCCCCCCCCCCCCCCATCTTTCCCCATCAGTGTTTGTGTCAAGGCCTCAAGTGGTGATGGGGAGGGTTTATGACCGTGCATAGGAATGTGAGGTGTGGCTGGCATATATTTTATGAGGTAGATGTAGGTTTGATCTCTGTGTGTGAAGATCTAAAACAACGTGACAGTGGCTGTGTATGATTTAATCAGCAACATCTAAGGCTCGGGAGAGTCTCCAGACTTGGTGTCCCGCGACCCCATGCTAAGAGGTGTTTCTGTATGGCAGAGACAGATGTTGGCTTCTGTGTAAACTCAAACATAAATTATTAAAATTTCTTCAACACTATCTATCTATCTATCTATCTATCTATCTATCTATCTATCTATCTATCTATCTATCTATCTATCTATCTATCTATCTATCTATCTATCTATCTATCTATCTATCTATCTATCTATCTATCTATCTATCTATCTATCTATTTATCTATCTATCTATCTATCTATCTATCTCTGTTATTCTATCTATCTATCTATCTATCTATCTATCTATCTATCTATCTATCTATCTATCTATCTATCTATCTATCTATCTATCTATCTATCTATCTATCTATCTATCTATCTATCTATCTATCTATCTTCTCTCTCTCTCTCTCTCTCTCTCTCTCTCTCTCTCTCTCTCTCTCTCTCTCTCTCTCTCTATCTATCTATCTATCTATCTATCTATCTATCTATCTATCTATCTATCTATCTATCTATCTCTGTTATTCTATCTATCTATCTATCTATCTATCTATCTATCTATCTATCTATCTATCTATCTATCTATCTATCTATCTATCTATCTATCTCTCTCTCTCTCTCTCTCTCTCTCTCTCTCTCTCTCTCTCTCTCTCTCTCTCTCTCTCTCTCTATCTATCTATCTATCTATCTATCTATCTATCTATCTATCTATCTATCTATCTATCATCTATCTATCTATCTATCTATCTCTGTTATTCTATCTATCTATCTATCCGTCTATCCGTCTGTCTGTCTGTCTGTTACTCTATCTATGTTAAATAATGATCAATGATCTGTCAGCATCTCCTTTGGTTCATTCTGATATTAAAAGCATATATTTATAGAATTACATATTTCATTTCGTCAGTGCTCAAGCATTGAGATGGGTAGCTTAAGTTCTTACCGTCCTGGTAAACATGAATAACTCAGAAGGAAATGTTTTTTTTTTAAGGTGTGTCGTCTCTGTAGATCAGTTTAAAGAGCGGTGTAAGGACCGTATTGATTATTGACAAGAGGCGATTAATTAGTGTTACGCTGACGAGAGATGAACGCTGACATTTCCAAGTACTGCAGACGAGCTAAACGATATTACCATCGATTCAAACTGACTTCCAGTGTGAGAGAGTTTGTGTTCGGCCTCTCAGCGTCTCAGATTTAATATAATGGTGGAAATTTACAAACTTGGCCTTGTTCTCTCGTAATTTAATACTTAAGGAACACATTTTTATTCTAAGCAAAAATGTGTCTTGTGTTTTTATGGACTACAGATGTGGTTTTCTGAGTTGTTTGAGCTGTTAATGTACATACAGTAACGTACATCATTTTTAAACTTAAAAAACATCCTTTTAAGTAAATGAATGGCTGTTTTTTATATATAATAACAGCCTCATTTCTATAGCGTGTGTGTGTGTGTGTTTATAAGAACCTGAACCTGTTCTGAAGCCCTCATCCTCCTTGAGAATCATGTGACGGTCCAGGGCTGATGAGGTGAGTGTGTGTGCCGTTTCCCTCAGTGTCCTGACGGACCCATAAGCCCCAGCTGCTGTGTGTGAGCGCACACATGTTCGAGCGGCGTTGTGCTGATGTGAGTGTGTGTTTGTGCTGATGCTGAACAGCTCAGCAGAGAGCAATAACACTGTATGATGAGACACACATGAGCAATGAAGCAGCTAAACTACCTTTTACGTGATGTGTGTGCGCGTGTGTGCGCGTGTGTATGTGTGTGTGTGTGTGTGTGTATATCTCCTTAACCATATTTTTGGGACAAAGTTGTACACAGAGGTGAGCTAAACCTGACAAAAACTGCCAAACCTCCTTTTGGGGACGTCCTCAGTTGCATAAAAACAAAGTAAATGAAAGAAAAAGTGTAAATAATATTTCTGTTAGGAGGATTAGTGTGTAGGTTAGGTTTGGGTTAAAAGATTAATAACTAGCTGCTTATAAAAACAATACAAGTCTATGGTGTGTGTGTGTGTGTGTGTGTGTGTGTGTGTGTGTGTGTGTGTGTGTGTGTGTGTGTGTGTGTGTGTGTGTGTGTGTGTGTGTGTGTGTCTATCCCAGTCAATATGTCCAAATATCTGTCCATCTCTCCATCTATACCTCCACCTGTCCATCTCTCCATCTATCCCTCCGCCTGTCCATCTCTCCATCTATACCTCCACCTGTCCATCTCTCCATCTATCCCTCCGTCTGTCCATCTCTCCATCTGTACCTCCATCTGTCCATCTCTTCATCTATCCCTCCATCTGTCCATCTCTTCATCTATCCCTCCATCTGTCCATCTCTTCATCTATACCTCCGTCTGTCCATCTCTTCATCTATCCCTCCATCTGTCCATCTCTTCATCTATACCTCCGTCTGTCCATCTCTTCATCTATCCCACCACCTGTCCATCCCTCCATCTATTTTTCTCTATATCTATACACACTTCCATCTCTCTTTATGAATTTATCTATCCATCCCTTCATGTATTTATCCACCTGTCCATCAATCCATCTATCCCTCCACCTATCCATCTCTTCATCTATCCCACCACCTGTCTATCCCTCAATCTATTTGTCTCTATATCTATGCATCTCTCCATGTATTTTTCCATCTGTTCATCTATCTATCTATCTATCTATCTATCTATCTATCTATCTATCTATCTATCTATCTATCTATCTATCTATCTATCTATCTATCTATCTATCTATCTATCTATCTATCTATCATCCATCCATCCATCCATCCATCCATCCATCCATCCATCCATCCATCCATCCATCCATCCATCCATCCATCCATCCATCCATCCATCCATCCATCCATCCATCCATCCATCCATCCATCCATCCATACACTTGTCCATCTCTCCATCTATCCATACACTTGTCCATCTCTCCATCTATCCATACACTTGTCCATCTCTCCATCTATCCATACACCTGTCCATCCCTCCATCTATTTGTCTCTATAGCTATCCATCCCTCCATCTATTATCCATCTGTCCATCTTTCCATCTATCCCACCACCTGTCCATCCCTCCATGTATTTCTCTCTATATCTATCCATCCCTCCACCTGTACATCCCTCTATCTATTTGTCTCTACATCTATCAATCCCTCCAGCAATTTATCTTTCTGTCCATTTGTCTGTTTGTCCATCCCTCCCTATATAGTCTGTCTCTCTACCTGTCCATTTTTCTATTTTTGTTTTTTTTCCATCTAAAATCATTCAAGTGCTGTGTCATGCATCTCTGGGTAGTTATTGCACCTTCTTGAAAAAAAATGTCCAGTGCACTTTAATTACTCTCTCATCATAAGACGCCACACAACACCAGAAGGGCCGTTTAGTGTGCAGGTTCCTTGAGCGAGAGAACACGGCGACCTAAAAACGGACGAGTTCAGTCTGAGTACAGGCGTTTGTTGTTGATTGTACATATAAATCCAGCCGTCCCATCTCGACGCCTCAGTCCGCTGCTGCTGTGATGAAGAGTTTGAACTTCCAGAGCCGAGAATTCCCAGCAGAACGTCAGCGGAAAGTTTCCTCCAACTATAGTTACCATGAAAACAAGCGGAAGGACTGAAGACTTCATCCACTAGGAAATATCCACCCTGTGCAATTCATTTCAGTATTTCCACTACACTTTCTACCTCAGATTAACAGACTATAGAAATGATTAGACTCAATGCAACTAGCAATTTCTAATACACCACCACAACATCTCTCGTGGTTATTTTAACCTCATATTGTGGGTTTCTGCAAAAGCCTGGTAGTCTTTGAATATTATGGGCCGCTGCATGATTTTGTTATATTTTTAATGAGAAAACATGCTTTGAGTGCCTTTCATAGGCTTGTCCCTAGTTGAAAAGCAAATAGATTATGTAATATTCCAGTTATTTGCTCTAATGATGTGTTTATGTTATTCTGTGCTGAGAAAAGCTTCCAGTTGAAGACTTAATGACATTATTGTGGCTGACCAGAAATGTTAAATGATATTACCAAATGTCAGTATATTAATTATCAGTTATTGTTGGTCAGTCATTGTTTTTCAGGACAATTGGTAGGCACACTTTTTGTTAATCGGAGACATGATTAAATGCATATTTCTTATTTTTTAAGCACTTAAATAACAAGGAAAAACAACTTGTGTATTATGTATTATATATTAACAACTTGTGTCTTGTGTATTATATATTAACATTTACATATAAATACATTTTGTGATTGCGTATCACATTCATTAGCTAATGGACATGTTGCATTATGCATGTTAATTAAAAAAAACAATGAAAATCTATAGTAATTGACACATAAATGTTTTTTTAAATACAAATTGCCTCTAAAAGGCATATTGTGGTGCAAAAAATATATTACTAGATCATTTTGCGTTATGAGTCTAGGTTGGAAATTATCATTTCTGTTTATAATTTCCTCCCACAATGAGTGAAATGTGTGCGAGGGTCTCAAATGGGCTGTTGTCTGCTGGTACCCTTCTTTTCTCATATCGCTTTTGGAAAGATGGATGTGTGAATGAGTGAGTGGGTGTATCCGCTCATGGCGTTATGGCGTTAACCCAGAGATTTCACGACTGTTCGTACACACACACATCTCATTTTTTGATATTCAGCCCAATATCAGCGCCACATGTGGGTGTTCCTGTAAAGGTTGTTGCACTGGCCCCTTTGGGGAATTACATTGTTCATGAATTCAGCATTAGTAGATAATGTGATTTCACTTATGTGTGGTCCTTTCTCCTCCTGACACTTTTAGTGTGCCTTCTGTCCTGGTATAGTGCCATATTTAGCATTGACAGTAACATGACATGACATGAAGGCCAAGTATGGTGAAGGCTGGGATGGTAACCCTTTCAAGTAGTGAACACACACACGCCTGGAGCTGTTTTGCTGTGGTGCCCGGGGAGCGATTTCTCCATTTTGGTTGGTTAGTCCTATTTGTAACTCAACTGTTTTGACCAGTAAACAACCACACAGTTCTTTGCAGCCACCTAAATATCATAACATTACAACAACCCCTCTGAATGCTGTTTTAACCTCATCACAACGTGTTAAAAAATCTCAAAACACCTTAGTAACCAATCAGCAGCATAGCAACACCCTAGCAACCACCCAAAAAAGTATCAACCACACAACAATGCATTAAAACCACTCTGAGCTCCTTGGCAAAATAGCAACACCCTAGCGACCACCCAAACAAATGATCAACAACAAAACAATGCATTAAAACCACTCTAAGCTTCTTGGCAACTTAGCAACACCCTAGCAACCACCCAAACAAATGATCATCTACATAACAATGCATTCAACTACTCAGAGTACCTTGGCAACATAACAACACCCTAGCAACCATCCTAAC
Source organism: Pseudorasbora parva (assembly GCF_024679245.1). Lineage (NCBI taxonomy): Eukaryota > Metazoa > Chordata > Actinopteri > Cypriniformes > Gobionidae > Pseudorasbora > Pseudorasbora parva. The sequence continues at coordinate 11,867,792 of NC_090185.1, read as the reverse complement.
AAATGATCAACAACAAAACAATGCATTAAAACCACTCTGAGCTTCTTGGCAACTTAGTAAAACACCCTAGCAACCACCCATACAAATGATCATCTACATAACAATGCATTAAACCACTCAGAGTACCATGGCAACATAGCAACACCCTAGCAACCACCAAAACCAATGAACAACCACATAACAATGCATTAAAAACACTCTGAGCTCCTTGGCAACATAGCAACACCCTAGCGACCACCCAAACAAATAATCAACAACAAAACGATGCATTAAAACCACTCTGACCTTCTTGGCAACTTAGCAACACCCTAGCAACCACCCAGACAAATTATCATCTACATAACAATACATTCAACTACTCAGAGTACCTTGGCAACATAGCAACACCCTAGCAACCATCCGAAACAAATTATCAACAACAAAACAATGCATTAAAAACACTCTGAGCTTCTTGGTATCTTAGCAATACCCTAGCAACCACCCAAACAAATGATAATCTACATAACAATGCATTTAACCACTTAGAGTACATTGGCAACATAGCAACACCCTAGCAACCACCAAAACCAATGAAAAACCACATAACAATGCATTAAAACCTCTCAGAGCACACTGGCAAAATAGCAACGCCCACCACTCAGAGCACCGTGGCTACATAGCAACACCCTAGCAACCACCCAAACAAATGATCAACTGCATAACGCATTAAACTACTCAGATCACCTTGGCAACATAGAAACGCCCTAGCAACCAGCCAAACAATTGATCAATCACATAACGATGCATTAAAACCACTCAGACCACATTGGCAACATGGCAACGCCCTAGCAACCATCCTAGTGTCCATATGCTAACTTTTTAATGGGCAATTGCTAACATTTTCTTTTAGAATATATAAAAATCGAGTAATTTCTCCATGTTGTTTAGCTTAATTTATTTCCAGAGTTTTTAGACTCCTTCACTTCCTTTCACTTCTTCTTTAGATGTTGCATTCCGACTGATGTATGTGGGTCTAATGAATACAAGATGTGACTGACGGACAATTCAACAGGGCTCAGCACTTCACACGTGTGTGTTCCTGTTCGATCAAACCCAGCTGTCTTTCTTCAGACCTTTGATTTCCTTCTCTCTTTTTCCTCTCTTGAAGCACTTTGATGTGAATGGACTCTATTGTTTTGTTACAGGGAAGAAGAAAAAAAACACGAAGCTGCTCTGACCATATTGCCGGGTTTTTTGTTATTTATTTATTTTTTCATAGGGCGATTACCCTCCCTCACAAAAAGGAATCCAGGTCGGGAAATTGGAGGCTTTTTGTGAGTTTAAATCAAAGCCGATTACTTTCACTTCCCAATAAACAGCATTCGCAGCCGGCCTAAATTTACATTTTTAAGCGCAACCAAGTGAAAAGATTCCCTGCTTTGCATAGTCAACAATTCCGTCGCATTTTCAGAGCCACTCTCAATACAATGTATTTTCATAATCATCCGGCAGATTTTTGGACTTCCTTATCCAGTAAATAATCCCATAAGGGTTTTTTTCCCTCCAGACCTGCTGCAAAGGACCATACAGAAGATCAGCATGGCTTATCCTTGTTTCTTGTTTTTTTTTTTTTTTTTTTTTTTTTTACATCCAATAGAAAGAACTTTCAGTCAGTTTGTCTGCTTTAAGATGCCTTAAAGAAAATAGATATTTTAGTTTTATTAAAAAAATATGCAGTTTACACTCCATATTGCCCAATTTTATTTTATGAATAGCATGTTAAACAGTAAATATTCAAATAGTAGTAGTAGTGGTAGTTTGCTGACCTAATTTCTTTGCATTATTTAGTTAAATAATATTGAAAATATTTTGCTTTATATAATCCAGTTTTTTATTTAATTACATTTTTTTAATTTTTGACAACCAATTTAAAGGGATAGTTCACCTAAAAATAAAAAAATGGGATGTTTATCTGCTTACCCCCAGGGCATCCAAGATGTAGGTGTGTTTTTTTCTTCAGTAGAACACAAATAAAAATTTTAACTCCAACCGTTGCTCATTTTCCAACCGTTGCTCTCTCCTTCTCTCTTTCTCATTTGTATGCGGCGGTTGATGGGAGGTGATATTTCATCTTCACCATGTCAGAGGGAAAATGGTAACGCTGGCGTCTCGGCCAAGAGGTCAGATGGTGATCGTGCCTGTTGGGCTGACATGACCCCTGCTGCTCGTCGCGCCCGTAACCTGCTGCTAACACACTCACGCTCGCGTTTAATGATCACACACACGGTTATGTCACAGAACGTGCAGATTTGAGCAGATGAGGATTGATATCAATGGGCAATCTGTGGCTAATTTGGGTCTTTTTATGATAACGATCTCCTTCTGCAAAGTAGATTCAATCAGAGCTAAATTATCCGCAGTTATAATGAATGAATACATATATATTGGCAAAAAGTTCAGAGACTTATTAAACTCACTGAAGCTCGTACAGCTCAATACATTTGAAAGTTACAACAGAAGCCTGTAATTGAGAGGCATTTCTATTGTGAATCATTTTGTGTTTAGTTGTACCGTATGTTCAGCTTAAAATGAAACTTACAAATTATACCAATAGGAAAAGGTTTTTCAAACCCTAGTGAGAGGTGTTATTTTAGTATTTATGTTATTATATTTATACATTTTGTTTGTTAAATTTATTTTAATTTTATTTTGTATTTAAATTTTTTGGTTTCAATTGGTTTAAGTACCTTTAAATTCTATTTACCTTTGAATTTATTTTAGTTTTCGCAATTTTTGTGTTTTTATCATTGATTTTATTTTTCTAATATTTTTACGTTTACGTTTAACTTAAAGCTACACTGTGTAACTTTTTTAGTTTATTCTTAGCTAAAAACACCAAAATATATGTGCTCATTAATGTATATTTACTTCTTTCAAGTAATAAAGTATTCTCGTAAGTTTATATGCCATTGAAAATACATACGAGTGAGGGTTCGAATGCAGGTCGCCATGTTGCGCCTCCATCTTGAAAGTACAGTAGCCAAAGAGGGACATACCCGTAAATTCAAGCTTCTGGCACTGTGTCGAATGTGAAGAGGGGGATTGTCATGTTAATCTTGGACTAAATTGGCCACCGTAGGAGTTAAAACGAAATCAGAATTGAGAGGAACAGAAACTATTGTTCCCTGGATGGTCATATACATTTTCACTGCCAGATGGGGGAAAATATCACACAGTGTAGCTTTAAAGTAGCTTGCCATGGCAACAGTTCTAATTTTTTTGTTAGTTTTTTTTTGTCAATTAAAAAAAAATTATTGCAGCTTAATATTTCCAATAATCATAGTTGATTTATTTAAAATGGTTGACTTTTTACACTGAACTTTTCATTGTTATCAATAAATAGATTTTCATAATCAACATTTTTTTTGAAAATAGAAAATCAGTGGCAGATTTATATGTAAACGTGCTAGATGGTTTGACTGCTCGCAACTTTTGCTACGTCTCACACATTACATTTTGCTATAAAAATGCAGTGCTCGACTTATAAAGTTCTTACTTTTTTTAATTTTTAAAGAGATAGTTCACTCAAAAATGAAAATTAGCCTCTCAAGTCATTTTAGGTGTATATGACATTCTTCTTTCAGACAAATACAATCAGAGTTATGTTAAAAATGTTCTGGCTCTTCCAAGCTTTATAATGGCTTATAAAAGTGCATCTATCCATCATATAACTGCTCCACACGCCTCTGATTGGAGGTTTATTGAAGGTTAATGAAGACCTTCTGAAGTGAAGTGGAGCATTTAAGAAAAATATCCAGATTAAAACTTTATAGACTAAAATAACTAGCTTCCGGCGGTCAGCGCTACGCAAGTGACCCCTGATGCGATGTAGAGACACATTGCACGCTTTGACGCCTCTCGTGGATAAGGCTGGCTAAACACGAGCCCTCAATTCTCTTATTTTGAAATCCTCCACCATTTATTTTTTCATTTTTGACATGACCAGTGTTTTGTTTTGTTCTATGCTCTGCTCTTCTGCATTCATCAATATGCATGCCATGTCAAGGGTCAAGGGTTACTCTTTTGTCGTAAGTCAACTTGCGTACCGCTGACAACTGAAACTAGTTATCTATAGTCTATACAGTTTTAAATATGGATATTTGTCTTACACAAATGCTTCACTTTGTTTCAGAAGACCTTTATTAACCCTCTGGAGCTGTGTGGAGCAGTTATATGATGGATAGATGCACTTCAGGGTCGTTACGGGACAAGAGGGTCTGGTGTTTTACATACAGGTCCTCGTGAGGTTCAAGGCGGCGGTGACTGCGGTGACAGCACGCTAAGACAAGAAGCAAAGTTTATAGGGCAGATGTTGCTCTGAGATTGTATCAATTGTTTCTCATTAAATTCCTTTGGAGAACTACATTAACATTAATATAGACTTCAAAAATGACCCAACAAGTCACAGCCATTATAAAGCTTTAAAAGCCAGGACATTTTTAATATAACTGATTGTGTTTGTCTGAAAGAAGAAAGTCATTTACACCTAGGATGTATATGAGGCTAATTTTAATGTTTGGGTGAACTAACCCTTTAAGTGCAAAAGATTTTGTCTTTTCTTTCTATTTTTGGAGCAGCCTATTCATTAGTATCTAATGATGTCTTAAAATACTACCTTGGTTGGCAGATCAAAATAGCACCATAGTCTGGCGAATCTCATTCGCAGAAATGCGAAATTGTATTGAAGGTAACAAATTCCTTTTCAAAAGTTACTTTGAGCACCAGTTTAATTTTCAAATGTTCAGAGTAAGCGACTGTTCACCCACACTAGACAATTCACACTAGTAAATTTACAAATACTTGCAATGAAACGGCAAGTAACGCATTGAATTAAACGTAAAATTCTGGAGTAGAAAGACTGGTATTTTCTTATAAAATGTACTCCAATAATCAGTTTATTTACATCTTTGAGTAGGCGCTGTTCTCAAGTGTCTTGATTGGTTTAGCCCTCCCCTCACTCTCTGTAGCCCCGCCCACTTGTACTTAGCACCTCAGATCGTTCTTATTGAGCCAGCCAATCCATCCCTCTGTCTTTCTCCACAGGACTCTAAGGACATTGATAATGGGCAAGAATCAATGAAATCTCTTTACCAGACCCCTGACTGATCTTCCGCCACACGGTCTTCAGATCTGCTTGTCTAACCAGTACCCAGAATGCACTGAAAACATTTGCACGCTTCAGCCCTGTGTCGCTAAGCGCATTATCTGAAGTTCAAATGGGCTCTTGAAGTCCTTGCGTGGCGTTCTGTGTCTTCAAATCCCTCCGGTGTCTTCATTGTCATTCAGGGCTCGTCGGAGACCTCGGTGCTCGGCTCTATGATTCCCACAACCCGCTCCCGGGCCAGATCAATCAATTCTCCATTACTGTAGTGATCAATTAGATCCCGGCTGGTGAATTATAAATGCAGAGCTAATGAGGAACAGGGTCGTTACGGGACAAGAGGGTCTGGTGTTTTACATACGGGTCCTCGTGAGGTTCAAGGCGGCGGTGACCGCGGTGACAGCACGCTAAGACAAGAAGCAAAGTTTATAGGGCAGATGTTGCTCTGAGATTGTATCAATTGTTTCTCATTAAATTCCTTTGGGGAACTACATTAACATAAATATGGAGAGCAGCTTAGATTGAGGAACTTGAGGAGAAATATTTGATATTTTTACCTTCTGAGCACAGTTTTTCCTCAGGAGAGACATCTGAGAAGTTGCATACTTATCCGTTTTTATCACTTTTTTGGATCCATACATATAACAATTGAGAAATTAAAGCGATCCCGCATGATTTCTTTTTATAATGGAGGCTGCGTCTTGTTAGTTTTGAGAATTATTATTGGTTAAGCAACATGTGGAGCGGATTCGATACTTTTCTATGAAGCCATTGGAGATCAATAGGATGCAAAGTGTTTTATTAGTGTCTAATTATCTGTGGCGATCACTTAATTTGATTCAGTTTAACCACGGTAAATTGTCGACCCCAGGGTTCATGGGATATTGACTGAATCATCATATAGCTCTGTCTGTGAGATTTCAGATTCTTCGGTGCAGTTCCGTCATCATTTAAAGCTTGACTGACTTCTCGTAATTGCTTATAATAGATTGATTTGTCAAAGCGCAGAGAACCATCACTGAATTTAATACATTATATTTCACTCTAGGAATGGGAGTGCAGTCTGAATTGAATGTGGCAGGAATGCAGATAAGTACAATTATAAGACAATATTTTGAAGGCGCATCTTTCTATTGTGTTTCAGCTCTGGTACAGCTTGACCAGGGTAGCTTGATTCATAAATGAATGATTGAATTAATGCTGTGAAACATTTTTAATGAGTCAAAATTATTCTAAATGAGTAAATAGAGCCCTTTCAAAACAAACTTTTGTGTGTTTTTCTCCAGACTCTGTCTTGCAGGTTACATCATTGGTGGTCCTCGACTCCATTTACTTCACATCAAAACAGGGTTAGAAATCAAACAAAATTGCAGTTGTTACACACTTAAATTATTTCCCCCCAATACAAAGTCTTAAAATTCGCACATTTTTCTCGTGGCCATCCATATTATTCCAATTTAGCGATGACTTGAGTGGATATCAATGTTTCTACGTATCTGTTGCCAATACATAATTTTACTCACGAAAAAAGCTGTTGTCGAGTGATGGCGCTAAACGCGCATGATCATTGTCTTAAAAGGTGAGTTAAAGAGACTATACATTGAAAAATACACACTTATTAATGTGTTTCTTCTTAATGTGTGTTTTTTTTAATGATTTATAGTTAGTTTAATGAAGGTTAACCATGGGAAACCAAATTCATATTTATTGCATTAATATACTAGCCTGGATGCCAGCCGAACTTAGCCCCGCCCACAACATTTTTAGGTCGGGCGGTTCGGTCTGGCCTCGCTCCATAGAGGAGTAATTATCCCCGAACAGAAACTGTTCTGACCAATGAAATCATCAGGGCGGGCTTTAGACGATGACGGACAGATGATAAACAGTAACTTAATCATCACGTCATCAAAGGGGCTTGGACGTCATCAAAGGGGCAAGGCGTCCTATTGCCTTGACCTCTTTAGTCATGAAGGCCTTGGAAAAAGAGATTAATAAGTTTCTACTGATGATTGCTGGACCGCTACTAGATCAGTTGCAATTTGCATATCGCGCTGGAAGAGGTGTAGATGATGCAAAGCTGTTTTTGTTAAATACTGTCTGTCGTCACGTGGAAAAAAGTGGCGCCTTTGCTCGGCTTTTGTTTGTGGACTTCTCGTCTGCATTTAATCTTCTGCAGCCAGTCATTTTAGGACAAAAACTTATCAGTCAGTTTAATTTTGATCATGGTATAGTCTCATGGATCATGAGTTTTTTAGCAGATAGGCAACAGAGGGTTAGGGTTAATGGGGTCTTATCTGATATAGTAAATACCTCTGTAGGCACACCACAGGGTTGTGTACTTTCTCCTATTTTGTTCATACTATATACAAATGATTGTCAGAGTTCACAAGATAATAGTTATTTGGTGAAATATGCAGATGATACTGTGCTTCTCTCTTTACTTTCACATTCAGATCAGGATTATGGTTCGGTCTTACATGATTTTACCTCTTGGTGTAATAGTATGAAATTAGATTTGAATGTATCAAAAACGAAAGAGATGATTATTAATTTTAGTAAAAGACCACTGATGCTTCAACCGGTGATCATTAATAATGCAGCGGTGGATGTAGTAGAGGAATGTAAGTACCTAGGAACGATTTTTGATGACAAGTTGAAGTTTGATCAAAATGTTGATGCAATTATCGGAAAGTCACATCAGAGATTGTTTGCACTACGAAAGCTTAATTCTTTTAATGTACAGAGAGGTATTCTCAGGTCTTTTTATAACTCATTCATTGAAAGTATTCTGTCTTTTTCCTTTATTTGTTGGTTTTCATCATTGTCTATTAAGAACAAAAGTCGTCTACAAGGTATTGTCATTATGTGCTCAAAAATTACGGGAGTTCCCTTACGAAGCCTCACAGTGTACTATGAACAGCAAGTGCTGAGAACGGCACACAAAATAATGGGAGACAGCACACACCCGTTGCATTTGGATTTTGAGTGGATGCCCCTGGGGCGGCGTTTAAGGACAATTAAATGTTCGACAAATCGTTATAAATTTACTTTTGTCCCTGAGGCGGTTCGTTTATGTAACACATTTGGTTGATTTATTTATTTTTTATTATTAGTATTAGTATTATTAATATATATATTTTTTTTTGAATGAATGATTGAATGTATATGTGTTGGTGTTAAATGTGAAGCACCATGTGAGCCTAAACTAATTGCCCCAAGGGGATAAATAAAGCTCTAAACGATAAACGATTATATTTGTTCAAATCCTAAACGGAGAGCTTGTTTGTATCTGCATTCACCTTCACCTATTTCTCTCAGAAATGATGATCATGTTGAGTAAGTACTCTGTGTATCATTCAATTCTTTTATTTTTTTACAACACCGGCAAAGATCGTTTATTCCAGCGTGCGTGCAGACAGGGTTGCCAAGTTTTTATAACAAAATCCGCCAACTACTAGCCCTAAACAATAGCTTCTCGGGGGGTTCTCCGGGGGAAAAATGGTGTTTGGGTGGTAAAATGTGTGTTATTTTTGGCAAGGTTGTCTGCTAAAATTCGCACTCATGGGTCTATATATATCACATAATAGTCGCTTCAACCCGCGGACATAGAAAACAACCCGCGGAAAAAATCGTGGACTTGGCAACACAGTGCAGTTGAGCTCTGTTGATGTCTCTTCATTGCTCTGATTGGTTGTAGCTCTATCAAATACACCCCATAATCACAGCCCAATGGAGCAGTTTTAGACTCATATTCTGACTAGAATTGAGTATGACCACATCAGGCTATTAATATACCATCAATTAAACTAAAGCTAGCATGGAGGAATATAATTACAAACTAAAGTCGCTGTGATTGTTTTATATTTCTAAAGTAAGCATTCAAATAAATAATTGTGACGAAGTTTCTGTGACAGTTCTCTGACGCGGTGTACTTCAGTGTATTACCTCACTTCATTTCATTCACTTCTTGCTTATAGTGCACTCAACTGCCACACACTTTAGATTAGAGATTCAGTTAATCTGTAATTGAGAGCGATTTCGGACACAGCAACAGAGTCGACACCGAGAGTCGATTCCTGTAATGGAGTCGACTCAGACTTTGGGGAATTGAGGAATTGACTCTTTTGGAGTCGACTCTCCTTCACTAGTGGTGACAATCAGGGCCGCGTTATGCTAATGGACAACATGGGCTGCAGCCCAGGGCCCCGAACACAAGAGACAATTCTCTTTAGCGTTATCCTTTTTTTTTTTTTGGATCAAGGTAATTATGCGTACATTGAGCATCGTTGTCATACAACTGAATTGAGTCACACCAGACACCCAGTACATCGTCACCTCAACATGTCGAACAAAAATGTAAGAAAATATGACAGTGGCAGGGGCGGATCTACCGGGGTTTCAACTGCCACCCTAAAAGAAAGACCATTGCCACCTCAGCAGGCAGCTAGTGTATCCCAAATTCCCAATGCATAAAATATCAATTGTTCCTCTACCGATTAACATTAGCGGGGCTTCAAATGTGATGAGATAATAGCAATAAAACACGTCTTTCTATTATAGGCCTAGTAGTCCAACAAATGACTCCTATGAACTGCTTAGATCTGCAACGCAAATAGTTTGATCACTAATAGATCGCCTGTTATATGTCCAAATGTTAACGGATTTCAGCTTTCTCACTACACACGGATGCGGTCCGGCAGTTTTTTCTTGGAGCGGTGCGTCTGCAGCAGCGCGTTGATCGTTGAATTAAAGTGATAGAACATTGTTCGCATTAAAATAAACTGCATTGAAGTAAAAAAAACTGGTTATTTCACCACAGATGCATATAATTTGAAGTCTAATCTGTTTCAATGACTTTTTGCCTCGGGTAAAGCAAGAAAACAGACACATTTAGGTAAATAGGGAGACATGGAGAGCTCTCATCCTTTCTTGAAGGTGGAGAAATAAAGTTCTTTATGACCTGCTGGATTTCTTAAAAGATTTAAAAATTAAAGAAATTAAAGACTGGATTTTTTGTCTATTGTAAGTTTTAGTGTAAAACGCTTTTGATTTTAACATAGGCCTAGTTTAAATATTTTGCCACTTGCATGAGCAACGTAATGTATAATAAATATAAAGTGATTCATTGAATAAAACGTTGTTAAAACATGACATTTAAAGGGTGTATTGTAATGCTGACAATAATCTGAATTAATAAATTAATATTGATATGAACTTGTAATCTCTTTAAGTTTCCAGTCCAGCTGTCAGGTTCAGGAAGGGGGGTTAAGAAACCTTAACACGGCCCTGGTGATAATTTACTGTATTTTTAGGGAGTCATTTGATTCATTCACCGAAATGATTCAAAAACAGTATTTCATTTAATAACAAAAATAAAGTGACTGTCTTTATGAGCGAGTCGGTTGAATTAATCATTCACACAAAGGCATTAATTCATCCGTTCAACTGATTTGTTCAAACACATTCATCTTTGTGGGATCATTCTGGAATTAATTGAGTCGTTATCTTCATGAATAAGTGAATCATTCTTACCTCTGCTCTAGTAACCAAAACACTCCTCCAGACCCTGAACTTTGTGGGTCCTGGCGCTGACCCTTTCAATGAGTGATTTAATCACATCTAGCAACCCTCTTTGAGTTAGTCATTATTTTTAAATGAATATATTCTACCTGAACACTTTCCATATATGGTACAAGTCTCACTGTATCGTTGCATGATACTTTTGTATCCTTTTTGTATAGTTTTAGCCTAGTTGCCATTCACTGCCAATATATGGAGGAGCACGTGCTGGACGTTTTTTCAAAATGTCTCCCTTTAAGGTCAAAAAACGATAAAAAGACATAAGGCATTGGAACAACATTAAAAGATGACTTTATTTTCATTTCAGGGTTAACTATCCCTTTAATGAATACTTCAGCTTTATTCAGAAACAAAAATATTGACTGAATCATTTGTTCAAACGCACTGATTCATTCATGAACAAATCAGGTGACTCTCTTTGGGAGTGAGTCATTGAATCATTCACTAAACAAATTCATTGACAATCAATCACTGATTTATTCAGGAAATAAAGTGACTATATATGAGTGAGGCATTCAATCATTTACGCAAATGATTCGTTCAAGCAACGAATAAAGTGAGATTTTAGGAGAGGAAGCCAGTGAAGTTATTATTATGGGATTGAATGAATTCCTCAGGTCATCGTATTACCCTTTCTTTTCCTGCCTTTGAAGCGACTGTTCTTGTCTGCTGACATCATCAGTCGCTCTTATTTTATTATCTTCCGCTTGGCATATAGAAACCATTTTCAACATTTGCTGCAGAGACACTACAGTGCTAATCAAGAAAAGTGCACCTATATTCAGCTGCCGTTCACCTGCAGGCATCTTATCTTCAGGCTGTTGCTTTGCGTACTCCTGGCGCGCCGACAGACATCATAAAGCATACATCTGTCGGCGCAGTTCCTCGCCAGATGTCGCCTGTATCAGGCCTCGATACGATCCATATGCTCCGAGCTGATTGCACAACTCCGGTTAATTTTTCAGACACGGTTTTCCCCGGTGGGAATAAACCAGGTCTGCGCTGGCCTTTAAAGTTTTCCAGATCCCTACCGTGCACTTTACAACACCCTGATGTTTTTAATTAAGGCAGGAGCCGGGCGATCCAGGCCGGTGAAGACAAAACGCAATGACATGACAATCTGAGGAATCCGTTTAACGCCATAAATAATGACTTGGGCATCTGCTGGCCCTCAAAACTTCTTGGTTTTTCAATAAGAACGGAGACGGTTTGGGAATATGAAATGATCTTGAGCTGCTTATCCCTTAAAGAATCAATTATGAACGCTTTGGAGAAGATCAGAAGCGCTCGCCTGAGCTTTTCAGAGACAGGAAGTGTGCACTTGAAATGAGGAAGCTGATGCTTGTGCCGGGAACTTATCATTGCTTTGGGGGGGGGAGAGAGAGAAAGAAAGAGAGAGGAAGTCGGGAGAGAGTGACAGAGAACGCGCCGTGCATGATAAACGGCAATAATCCTGTAAGGAAACCTCAGCTGTCTTCTAATGTGACGTACACTTTCTGTGCCGGTGGTCAGAGCTCTTCGTTTCTGATGGAAAAGGATCATTACTAAGACTAGACACATCAGGCGATTTCTCTGAAGTCTGTGAATCGCTTGACATTTTTTTTTTGTTAGTGGCTTGACATGATTTGAGTGGAAGTGCTATTAAAGCGGATGAATTGAACTACATCTTTATAATCTTGCAAATGTCTTATACACCTACACAAACACTTACAGGTGCAATTTACACTAAGTAAAAATAGCTTTATTTTCTTTGCAATAAGTATTATAGTTAGATGCTATTTATACATATAAATAATGGCAGATACTGTATGCTGCTCAGTGTTGTTGTACATTAAACCGTATAATTATATTGAGTGTAAATAATTTCATTATTTACACTCTATATAATTATTAATTATAGATTTATTATATTAAATTATTTAAATGAATCATATTACAAAAATATTAATTATAATACACTCTATATAATAATTAAATATTACAATTATTAAATGGATGCTGTCTAATTGGGACAAAAAAGCCCTCCCTACACCAAAATTTTCCGATTTTTTTTTATTGAAAATAAATGCCTTTCCGATCTGATATGTGAGTAGAGTGAGTTCAGCAAAAGGCGGATTCATCCTTTTTTTTTCTTCATCAAATCTGTCATGCGTCTTACCTGTACACTATTGCTACTGTTGATAAACTCGCATCTTCTCATAATTTTGCCGTCGAAAAAAATCGAATACTCACAAATGGTCGAAATACGAAATAGGGATGCTCCAACCAGGTTTTTTGCAGCCGATGCCAAATCCCGATTTCTTGTCATGGTGATTGGCCGATACCGATCCCGTTTCCAATGCTTCACTGATTTGTAAGCTCTCTGATCACTGTTAACCTTTTTTTCAGATTAAAAAATTGCCTTTATTATATTTTTGCTACATGTTTTTGTTAATTATGTAATGTAACTATTGTTTTAAAAGGGTACTAAGTAATCACATTTTATATTTTAATATGCCTTTAAAATGGGTTTTCTGCATAACACTATGCATATCCGGATGCTTAATAGGGCTGGAGGATATGTCTAAAAACATCTCTATATATTTGTATCTCTGTATTTTTGTTGAATGGCGATACACGGTAGCCTAGAAATCTAGACGCACCCTAGCGGCAGCAAATTTAATCTGCCGCGAGTGCCGTCTAGCAACTCTCAATACACTTCTGAGCTGAAAAAAACTTTTCTCTGAGAAAAGAACAAAGAACGGCACTGAAGTCATTCTTAAGAAGGGAAGATGTGTTCGGAGTTTAGCCGACTGGATACGGCGAAAGTTTAATCTGTCAGCGAGCTCTGTTTCACCTTTGTTGCTCTGGTTGGTTGTAGCGCTATCCTATCGCGTGCAGAGGGAGTTTGAAAGACAACCGTTTATCCCGCCCCTCGGATTGAGCCCTGTCTATGGTGAGTTTCCCGACCAAACATCTTGATGTGGATCTGGCTTGTCAGGCTATATCCCAGTATTTTCTACGTTTTTCTATTTGGATAAAAAAAAAAAAAATCTGCATTTATTTTAGTAATTTTATTTCACATCATGGCCAATGATGTCCTAAAAGGAATGTTGATATTGAAGGCTATAAACAAATACAGTGAATGTAATGTGGGCATGTATTCAAAATTTAGATTTTAAATTCATTAAACTAAATATGAAAATAAAAACAAAAGCATATTAGCCTATATTCAATTACCCAATTACACTAGTCACTATATGTGATTAATCTATATTAGTCACTTTCATAAAAATATACTTACTTGCAGGTTTACAATTCCACATATAGCACATTTATTGTCCAACAACAAACCTTTTAGAAACATGTTTTTTGTTTTGTCAGAATTATTGCGTTTCTATTAGACTCCGTCTGTTCACACAGAAAAATAGGGTGTCAAAATTGTACCTTTAGCTTGTCGCTGGGGCAGTACCCTTAAAAGGACATCTTTGTACCTTTTTTACTCCTAAAAGGTGCATATTAGTACCTTTGAGTACAAATGCGTACCTTAAGGTACTACTATGAACCTTTTTGTGGTAAAAATGGTACAACGTTGTTCTTATAAGGGTACTGCCCCAGCGACAAGCTATTGTACCCCTAAAGGTACAATTTTGACACCCTATTTTTCTGTGTGTTTCAACGAAGCCTGAATTTTTGCGGAGATCCACACGCAGAAGGCTCGTCCTCTCCGGACAGAAAAATGGACATATTTGCATGACTTTCTAACATTTTAAAGGAACTGTATGTAAGAAATGTATTTCAATTAATCATAAAATGGCCCAGATATGTCACTAGACATATCAATTTCAAATACTTCTATCACTGACAACAGTAGTTCGGCCAGGATATTGTCATTTTAAAAGTTGTTGCTGCAGCCCTCAACTGATGTTGATGTTGACATGTTGTGTTTTGGCCTGAAGCTCCACCCTCCACCTATCGACCAATCACAAAGTCAGTAGTGTTTCGGCATCCGGGTTGCCAGATCTGCTCTAGTTACCACAGCTGTAGTTACAAACGTTCCTGCTGATCCTGCAGCCAATCTGGCAACCACGAGTCAGGGGGAGGGGGAACGGGAATACACCGCTCTACAGTCATTTGAAAGTGATTGCAGTACCAGTTTTGGCCACAATCTTACATACACTTCCTTTAAGATGGAGAATATACCTGTGAAATGTAAGTTATGCACTGAGGACATAACACTGCAAGTATTTATCTGTCTGTCAGCACAAGAAGCCCTCAAAGCATCTAACAGGGCAAGCTGCTTTAAACTATACATGTTAACTTAATCTTACCAGTTATTTTAAAGCACTTAATATAAAGCATCTGTCATGTTTAGGACAAATTTTATTGTTTCGTCCACTTTCCCTGCATCAGCTCATTCTGTGTACTCCACTATTTTTCAGATGCGTTTGTATCAAACTACTAGTATATTGATACTTCCGAACGGCGTTCACCACATCCCTAAGGACGGACTGACCCGTGTTCAACTGCTGTTCACATGAAACCCTTCTCCACTTCGGCCTTCAACGCTCTCGTTTCAACATCATCATGCGCTGACGTCATCAAATTGCGATCGGTTCTTGAGTCATAAAATATGATTACCGGCTGATGCTGATCGATCGGAGCATCCCTAGTGTAAGTGCGATTGGATCTGTTATATTACAGTTTTTCATAATGGTTCTGTTCTGCATTTGTCAGTGATATAAGCTCGGGTTTATCCGGTCTGCACAGATTTGCAGAGGGTATAAAAGATGCATTTGTGCAAAAAGACTCTGACTTTGCTCTTAATGATGGTGATAGTTTGTTCTCTCAGTTTGCTTGGCCCTCATGTCTTTTTCAAAAGCGTGCTCCCTTATTTCACCGTATCCACTCGTTCCGAGAGCGAACTTTACGTGTCGCGCTTGGTGGGTGGTAAGAGTGACCTTTGCTCAAGTACTCGGTGCCAAAAAGGTTTTTGGCAGCTGAGAAAGGATGTCTCAAGGCTCTATGTTTAAAGAGTAACACCTTTATTGCGCCTCTCTCAATAGTGTGTGAATAAGTCTCATCATTATGCTTGAGAGAAGAAAATTAATGGACGACAATTAAATAAATTGAATTTGAACTCAATCTTTAGTACAAAGGCCCTAAAGGGGTCATGAACTGGATATCTTTTTTTTGTATAATGTTCTGTGAGGTCCACTTATGTTATCAAGATTTTAACATCAAAAACATCCTAATTTAGAAGTAATAGGCTATTTTGTACCCTCTCTTTCATTCATTTTGATGGCGTGCCACATTCAAGCCTTGGAAGTAAACGCCCACCGATTGTGCAGCAGTTTTGCATATTAAAAGAATTTTCTGCCTCTCTGCCATTACATGTTTGGAATTATTTTGAAAACTTCTGATGTTGAAAAATATCTGGTTACGCATTATAATAATAATGCATTATAAGTCACCACAGTTATAGTCGAATTATGGAAGCACGAGTGAATGTACCATTATTTGTCACTCTGTCGTTCTCCATTATTTGTCACTCTGTCGTTCTCATAGGCTATT
This sequence comes from Pseudorasbora parva, assembly GCF_024679245.1. NCBI lineage: Eukaryota > Metazoa > Chordata > Actinopteri > Cypriniformes > Gobionidae > Pseudorasbora > Pseudorasbora parva. The sequence continues at coordinate 11,851,519 of NC_090185.1, read as the reverse complement.
CATGGTTCGTCCTTTTAACATGAAGGGAGATGTGAATGTGAAATTAAATGAAATGTGTGGTAATGTTTTACTGATGACAAAAGAGAAGTCGTCGCTCACTGAAGCTTTTATTCAGAATTGCTCCGAATGGCTTCGATCCAAACAATACTAAAAGCAACGTTGTCTACGTGCTTTCTTCTGTGTCTGGGAATCCAACGAATCAAACTCCAAAGCAAAGTAAAGATCAACATATCACAGCTATTCATATTTTGAAGGCAGCGTTACACTCGTTTGACTATTCATCAAACGATCTCTGTCAGACAACAGTAATAGTGGCGCATGGTAAAAACACACACACTTGTGTTTTGGGACATTACTGTCGGTCCAGTGAAGTCGGCACCGCATTGTCTAATATTTTCAGTCTCCCCGTAAAACCTGTGTTGAACTGTGTCTTAAGTTTAAGAGTCGAATTTGTAATCCAAAGGTTGTGGTTTCGAGTCTCAGGTCTGGCAGGAATTGTCGGTGAAGGGAGTGATAACCAGCGCTCTCTTCTCCACCCTCAATACCACAACTGAGGAGAGATTGAGCAAGGCATCGAACCGCCAACTGCTCCCCGGATGCCGCAGCAATATGGCTGCCCACTGCTCTGGGTGTGTGTTCACTACTGTGTGTGCACTTGGATGGGTTAAATGCAGAGCACAAATTCCAGGTATGGGTCACCTTACTTGGCCACACATCACTTCAGCTTAAAAACGAATCCGCTATAAAGTAAAGTAAACAACTGAAGAGTGTCTTAAAGGGTTAGTTCACCCAAAAATGTAAATTCTCTCATTAATTACTCACCCTCGTGTCGTTCGACACCCGTCAGACCTCCGTTCATCTTCAGAACACAATTGAAGATATTTTTGTTGAAATCCGATGGCTCAGAAAGGCCTTCATTGACACCAATGTCATTTCCTCTCTCAAGACCCATAAAGGCACTAAAGACGTCGTCACAAAGCCCATCTCACTACAGTGGCTCTTATGGGTGTCAAACGACATTAGGGTAAGTGATTAATGACAGAGTTTTCATTTTTTTGGGCGAACTTACCTTTTAAGGTAGGGATACACCAAACTGATACCAACGAACTGGTGTTGTTGAAAGCCGACTGTGTTGTCTCACGTCGGGGGAAAAACAGGACCTGAACACACTTAAAGAACTACAGGCCACTCTAGCATGTGCCTGCGTGTGAAGGAGAGAACTGTCTTTTTATACGTGTATATTTGTCTATATTCGTCATTCAAAAAGGGAAAGCAAATATACAACTGCAAACCATAAACAAAGCAGCGCTTACGAACCGCTTTTCTATTCATCACGTTCTTTATTCCACTCCTAAAAATTCCATACAACTAAGACAAATTTGATTTATTTGGTAAATAAAATGGTCATGCGGTTGAAAGGCGGCTAGAGGTTTTGTTTTTACACAAGCCTTTAGTGTTTTTTATGGCTTCAGTATGACACCGGCAAACATGCTCAGAAGAGTATAGTCCGACAGGGAACTCTGTGTTAGTCACACATCCGCGGTTGTATTCCCACATTTCCTTGGGCTAGAGGCCGCTTGCTTGTGTTGGATCCGGTGTGCTGGTTCTGGCTCACAGTCCCCTAATGGATCGCCCCCCCCCCCGCCGTCCTGCAGGCCTTGATCCAGTGGCCCAACCCCGGACCGCCTGCTGTGATGAGGCCGGCTCCCGGTCCCAGGAAACGCCGCTCGCTCATCCGGAACCACACGATCACGGCTGACATTTCTGTGGCGCTTGGAAACATGCGCTCTCAGGATTTGACTCGGTCTTGACTTGTGTACGATATAAACAGTGCTGTAGGCTACGAGCTGAAAAACACTTTGATCAAAGGGCTAACCAAATAAAAATGATTCTGGCCCGTGTAGTTGCGCCTCCAAAACATAAATTGAAGTTGTTCATTATTACTGGGTGGGGATAAAAACAATGTTTTTTTTTTGTTTTTTTTTAAATCAAAAACAGAATATTTTTGTTTGTATATTTATTAATTGCATGAATATATATATATATATTAGGTCTGTTAACCGATTAATCCTGATTAATCGAATTCAGAATAAAAGTTTGTGTTTGTATAATATATGTCAGTGTACTGTGTACAGTGTACAAATATATAAATATTTGATACATAAGTATGATTTTTTTCTTCAATATATACATGCATCTGTTTATACATAATAATTATACAGGGTACTCAGAAATATAATATGTAAACATAAACTTTTATTCAGGATGTGATTAATTATTTGTTTGGATGGATGGATGGATGGATGGATGGATGGATGGATGGATGGATGGATGGATGAATGGGTGGATGGATGGGTGGATGGATGGATAGACAGACAGACAGACAGACAGACAGACAGACAGACAGACAGATAGATAGATAGATAGATAGATAGATAGATAGACAGATAGACAGACAGACAGACAGACAGACAGACAGACAGATAGACAGACAGACAGACAGATAGACAGAAAGACAGACAGATAGATAGACAGATAGACAGAAAGACAGATAGATAGACATACAGACAGACAGACAGACAGATATTATGCAATGGTTTATAGATTATATTTTATATTTAAAGCAGTTTTATGCTTATAATATATAGAAATTCTGTTATCCTCAAAATAAGCTCTGTTATATTTACTATTTACATTTATATTATATAATTAATTACTTTTAACAATAAATCAAGTCACTATAAAATAAAAAATGGTTTATAGTCATCATAAAAAGTTAAAAATTAAGTCACTGTAGAAAATTATATCAATTATTATTATTAGCGACTTTTTCATGATTTGAATCATGATTTCGGTTTATGTTTTAAATTCCTGTCTATTTTTGTTGACATGTTCTCTTTTCATCATGCATTTCATAAGTTGAATTGTGATACTAGAACAGAAAATCCACGACCAACAAACATGTTCAGCCTTAGCGCACTTCTAAAAGACGCAGGTTCCAGTTCAGTCTGGCCCGTTTTCCTGTTTCTGATCTGCCAAAAAAGTGCAGTATGAATATAAAAGAACAGAGCTAAAGGGCTCCTGTTTGACAGTGGCAGGGCTCCACATTAGCTCTTTCTAGCCTCTTTTACCTGCAGTTAAAGTGCTCGTGCTCCTCGTTCACGTCGGCTGTGGACCGCCGGAGCGTCTCTGCTCCGAACAGACTCCAGGCTACTAATTAGGGCCCGGACGTGGTTGCCATAGCACCTGGGTTGCCATGGCGGCACGGAGGGACGGCTCCGTGATGACAGTGCTCTCTGATGTACGGCGTAGCGATGCCACGCGCCACAGCAATGGGAAAATCAAAACTGATCACAGCCAAACGGCCGCTTAAAAGCTCCGTGTCACCCATCGAGAGAAACTCGGCTAATTGGCTCCTTGAGACGGGCACTAGAGGCAGTTATTAAGCTCACAGCATCGCCTTTTGAAGAAATGAAACCACACAGGGCTCGGGTTTGTCCTGCAGGACCGGGAAGCCACTTCCCCACATCTCCTGAACTTATGTTCTTATTATTATTAGTATTAATAAACTCATATCACAGCTTTTTCTGCAGTTTGAAGTCAAGTTCATTTAGATGCATGATTTTACTTTTAGTAAAGTCTACTGTTGACGCTGTTAACTTTTCTTTCGTGAAGGTCATGTTTAAGCATTGATTTATTCATTTGTTCACCTGTTATTGCAGTTTTTCTCTAAACAACAATTGATGTCAAATGTAAGCGTTTTTTTTAAATCATTTTTTTTTCAATTCGGCTTATTCTGCAAATGCACTTCATAAAGTCCATTAATTGTTGTGTTTTTTATATATTTATTTTATTAGCTTATTCTGCTTACATTTATTTGTTTGTTTTATTTACTTCTGCAAAGGGGTTAATAAAGTGGATTTATTTATTTATTTATTTATTTATTTATTTATTTATTTATTTATTTATTTATTTATTTATTTTAACTTAGTGTTTATTTATTTTATTTGTTAGCTTTGCGTTATTTTTGTACTGATATATTTTAGCTTAGTATATTTAGTTAGTTAGTTAGTTAGTTAGTTAGTTAGTTAGTTAGTTTAGTGTTTATTTATTTTTATTTTTAACAGTGTTTATTTGTGCTTAATTTATTTTAGCTTATTAATTATTTATATTGCTTATTTAATTATTATATTTTTGTTTAGTGTTTATTTATTTTTATTTGTTAGCTTAGTGATTATTTTTGTATTAATGCATTTTAGGTTATTTATTTATATTTAGCTAGGTATTTATTTATTTACGTATTTATTTATATTTGTATTATTTTAGCTTATTGTTAAATTTTAGCTTAATATTTTAGCTTATTTGTAAATTTTAGTTTATTTACATTTTAAACATTTTAATCTGCATTTTATTTACAAAAAATGTATGTTTGAGTTTTCATAATTTTTTGTAGTTTTTTGTATAAAGGGGGTCTAATGATATTTCATGCTTTCTGATTTATTTACACTGATAAAGTTGATTCTTCTTATGCTAAACGTGGACAGAGTTTCAAAAAATGAGTTTCCAAATATACATGGGTTAAGGGAGCCATTTTGTTTTTACACAACGAAATCAACAATGTCACTAAGTGTGGGTGTAAGGGAAAAATAACGTTGTTCAGCTTCCCAAATAACCCAGCGTTAAGGAAACAGTGGATGCAGTTTTTTTTTTTTCGAATCAGCAATGTGTGTTTTGTTGGAAATCGCGTGTATGTGTATATAAGGTGAACAACACGAACGTATAGTGAATAGAAAGTTATTGAGGGAGTGTGTGTGTGCTTGAGATTCTTTAGCTCCGCCCACTGCACTCCTCACACGTGTTCGGCTGTTTTTGGAAAGAATCAGTTCAGTGTATCGTTCTATTATAAATATGATAAAACTAAAGACTATTCTGAGATATGAAGAATGCAGTAATACATACTCAAGATTAACGTGTGTTATAGCCTATTTATTACACGGTTCTGTGAAATACTTGATTCTGATTGGTCAATCGCGCATTCCAGCGGTACGTTATTTCCAGATAACAACCGCTCATCCGAGTACTACGAGTTATCGTGACCGGTACTACTTCTATGCTTAACGCTGCTTAAATACTTAAACAGCCATGGCTACAATAGAAGACTTCAAGGCGGGTTTCCTTTATAAAGTTTTAAAATATGGATATTTTTCTTACACAAACGCATCGATTCGAATCAGAAGGCTCTATTAACCCATCGGAGCCGTGTGGAGCACGTTATTTGACGGACAGCTGCATTTTTTATGGACTTCAAACACAACTACAACTACTGCTTGGATTAACGTTAGCCTGGACTTTTTAAATATAACTCCGATTGTATTTGTCTGAAAGAAGAATGTCATATACACCTACGATAACTTGAGGGTGAGTAAATCATAGGCTTGGTTTCATTTTTGGGTGAACTAACCCTTTCAGCATTCATTTTCAACATTTAGCAGCAATAGATAAAGGCTTAAAGCAGGTTGGAACTGTTTTTCTTCGCGGAAGCTTTGCGTAAGAGCTAATCAAATATTTAATCTCAAGACAATATTTTGTGTCTAATTTATTTGAGACTAGAAGCCGTGTAATAAGCGGGATAACGTACACCCAGCCGGTTGTTATCGCAGAATAAACCCCGACAGAGTGATCAGGACCCCGACGCGAAGCGGAGGTGTACAACCGGCTGGGTGTACATTATCCCTTACATGTTGGCATGCATATTTTTCGTTTTTTCTCTTTTACCCCGTTGAAAACATTCACTCCAGCCAAGCACATAATGGCCGTCCTGATGCTCTTATGATCTGAAACAAATGATCATCACATCTCTGATGGCTGTCGGCTACTTCACTAGCGGCAGGACGAATTTAAATAAATGAGGCGCGGTACGTCCGTTCTTTAGCGGATGACGCGTAAACGCAGATGACTACAAACTAAGATGTTTATTGATTTAAAAAACTTGTATAATTATTTATTTTGCAGGATATTCCAAAAGTTATTTTCTGTGACAGTGAAAATATCAATCTATGAAAGCTTGTTTCCACCATAAAATAAATCAATAATTAATAGCGACTTTTTATCTCTAAGAAGCAAAAATTTCTAAACTCGAAACTGATACATAAATTAGCAGTTGTGATGGAAAACTTTTTGTATTTTTTATTATTTTTTATTCCATGGTGGAAACAAGCTTCCATAAACAATGAAATCAAACACATTTTCCCCTTTTTGGAAATCTTGTTGTACTCAATATGTCACATTACACAAATAAAATAAATCATTTAATGTTGTACATGAGCTGAATTATGCAGCTAACATCCTAGTTTTGCGCCCCAAGTTATTTCTCTTCCAGTCTGCACGCTTTTGTCCCTTTAGAAGTCACATTTCTGGCTAATCAAATTAATGTTTGTAGCGATAAAGCGTCTTTTATTCGACCTCTGCGCTCTGAGCGTGTGAAGCGGAGAGTCTCCGGCTTTCTTCTGCTCTTATCTCTGTTCTCCACGGATATTTGTGAGGGCAGAAATGTAAAAGGCCCTGAAATCACTTAAGTGCACGCTGTCATGGCCGACGCTTTTTATTTGGCCGCACGGTTTGTGGTGACACTGGTCTGAGCGGAGCAGCGTGGATGACTTTATTTACTGTCGGCGTGTTTGTGGGCAATAGAAATGAAAGCGTAATATGCCGGGCAGGGGAAAAAAACCGCTGACCTGCTGCTAACTCAGGACTAAAGCGCTCTGCTTTCTGCTATCGCTCCCCGTCCTCTCTCTATTCCGAGGCCTGTGAGGGTAAACAGTTTATTCTGTGCGGCTCAGGCTAAATTAACCATTTCTGAGCGGATAAGAAGTTGTTTTGTGTGTTCTTTGCGTGTGATCTCTTAGTGTTTGTATGGCAAAGCAAAAGTTCATTTTATTATCAGAGGGAAGCAGCCTGAACGCCTCACCCACATTTTTGTTTTTAATTGAAAATACTAATTATGCAGTAAAACTTGTAGACTTTATGAGTGTGTATATTTGTGTGTATATCTTTTAACTCATGAACAGCCAGACAGTATTTCAAGTGAATAAAGTTACAAATTAGCATTTGAGAATATATACTTTTAACATTATTGTATATATTTTTTTAAATAAATATTTATATTACTATTGTTGTTATTATTATTAATTGCTGTTATAAATTATAATAATATTTCATTAAATATCTTCATATGAATATATCAGTATTAATATTATTGTAATTAAATTGTATTAATATAATAATAATTATAAACATATTTTATAATGAATATTTAGAAGAAAAGTTACCTGGTTGCCTTAAAATTGAGTTCATTGAAATTAAAATTTTGAGTTAATACAATGAACATTTTTTGAGATTCGACAACCTTTATTAAAATATTATTAAAGGATTTTGTAAGCATATTGGGTAATTGTATGTTTTATTTCTGATAAAGCAAGTGAAACATGCCAAATACTGCTATTTTCATGATTTATCACATTTTTTTATGTGGTTCAAATACAATAATATTTTGAGTTTCTATTTATTAAACAAATTTCCTTCATTGTATCAACTCAATTTTTTTATTTCAATAAACTCAAAATTTTAAGGCAACCAGGTTACTTACTTTTTTAAGTTAAACCAACAAAAACTAAAAGATTTTTTACTGTATATATATATATTATATTAGTATAATAGTATATAATAGTATTTATATATATATATATATATATATATATATATATATATATATATATATATATATATATATATATAAATACTATTATATACTTTTATACTAATATATAAAATACTATTTCACTAAATATTTTATATAATATATAAATATATTATTAATAATAGTATTAATAATAATAAAATTAGACTGATTATAAATATATTTTATTAATTAGTGTCATAAATGTATAAAATCTCAATTCACTGCCTGATATTTACTTGTTTTTTTTAAATTTGTTATTCATTCTCTTAATTGCTATTATAAAGTGTGTGTGTGTGTGTGTGTGTGTGTGTGTGTGTGTGTGTGTGTGTGTGTGTGTGTGTGTGTGTGTGTTGTATCATAAATCTAGTTTATAAGTAGTAATAAGTATAACTTATAAAATCTCAATTGACTGCCTATGATTTTAATATCAAGCAATTTGGGGAAAAAATGTTGTAATAACCTTTTTTTTTTATTCTGTGGCAGAAACAAGCATGTTTACATATTTGATTTAAATTTAAAAACAAAAAGTGTAGTTTTAAGATTTATTTTTTATATACTGTATATGAGTGAAAAAGTGAGCTGCTAATCAGTCCAGTGCTTGATTCAGGCAAGTGACTCTTGAGTTTGATTCAAAATGATTCACAGATTCAGATTCAGTTGATGGACTAAAGAGTCGCAGTTCGCTGAGGATTCGGATCACATGCTGCGCTGCCTTCGTTATCATCTGCTGTCAGCGATGACTCAACTATAGAAAGACATGTTTATTTATTTCTCTGTGCCCTTCTCATCACATACGATTCACAAACTCACAATATATGTTTTTCCCCTCCATAATCTTATCTTGATATTAAATTGGCAGGTTTATCGGTTTATCTGGTTACCTGCGCTCTGTTGTCCGCTTCTCTACAGACCGTATTTTTGATGCTTGAACCAGAACAGCAGCAGCTCTGACGTGTGGTGTGTGTGTGTGTGTGTTTGTGTGTGTGTGTGTGTGTGTGTGGGGGGGTGGGGGGGGGGGGCTGTTTTCTAATATAAGAAAGTAATGCTGTATTAAAGTTGGTCTGACAGTCACAATAGATGTTCCTTGCCGAGGTTACAAATCACTGCGCGCGAGTGGGCGGCACAGAGGCGCTCTCTCAAATAAAATGACTTCTGCTTCTCGTTGGCTTCTCACATATTGCTGCGACACCACAAACACCACTCCTAATGACAATATGTGTGTTTGTTTATCTATGGAAAGCAGATGATGAGGGCCTGACGGGTTTATTTTTTCTAAGCTCTTATCTAAGATGTAAGAAATTGGTTTTTGTTAAAGGGAAATGTTGTCGAACAATGTAAAGCAGTTCAAATGAAGACAATAGTTAATAGAGAAGCGGCACAAAGTTTGTGCCGATAAATCTCCAAAGCCAAGCAGAACATTATTTGTGCAAATTATATCACGATGTGTGTGTGTGTGTGTGTGTGTGTATGTTTATATTAGTGCTGTCAAGTCGATTAATCGCATCCAAAATAAAAGTTTGAGCTTATGTAGTTACAGTATGTGTGTGTACTGTGTATAATTATGTATATATAAATACACACTCATTCATTTATATATTTAATACATATTTGTATGTATATACTGTATGTATATTTATATAATTAATATTATATATATATATATATATATATTATATATATATATATATATATATATATATATATATATATATATATATATATATATATATATATATATATATATATATATATAATTTATTTTAATTACATTTATTCAATTATATTATGTGAATTAAATGCAGTTAAACTTAATAAAAAACAATTTTTTTTTGTTTCTTCAAGATAAAAAATCTTTAAGAATGAATGAAAAATCTAGCAAACTACTATAGTTTATAGTTTGCAAATAATATTGTAATGCAATGTTTTGGTCATGTGACCTATATCCGGCATTGTTAATTTGCAAATAAAAACTAAAACTAACTTTTTATCACAATTGCCAGTGGCCGGTGACTTGAGAAAAGACAGATAGGCTGAACCGATTCTTTCTGAAAACAGCCGAAGCTCGTGGAGGAGTGCAGTGGGTGGAGCTAAAGAATCTTGAGCACACACACACACACACTTGCAGAACACCGCTGCTGCGGTGGATAAATAAACTGAATCCACTGTTTCCTTAACACTGGGTTATTTGGGAAGCTGAGCAAGGTTATCTTTCCCTCACACCAGAAACACACTTCTTTAGTGACATTGTTGATTTCGTGGTCTAAAACAAAATGACAGCGCTGCAGACGGCTCCTGTAACCTGAACGAATGCCCGTTGATGGATGCGCTCTTGGTCTCACTCTGGTCGATGTGCCATTCGCTCGTTCAGGAGAAATGTCCATACAAGGATTTCTGCACTTTATGACCTCATACAGGGCCATACGTTCAGAAATTGATTCGAATCCTAAAGGAGTGTATTTGGCACAGAAATACTCCATAATACGTCCCCCAAAAAATGTATATGTAAAAAAAAAAAAAAAAAACTTTTTTAATTGAAAAGGCTAAACATTCGTGACGATACAGCAATGGCCCGTCAACTGCCTGCATCATTCACGATTGGTCATGTTCTCCAAACTTTGGTTTGTTACCAATGCCTTATTTTTACTCTCACTTGGCGCTTGGTGTGTGTTCATTTTAAGCCCCCTTTACAAATACCATAGGTTTGTATTGATTTACTTAATGTTAAATATTTCAATATGGTTTAATCGATTAAAAAAGGCCGGCTTGTGATGTTTATTTTTAGCTATGCTTCCACGGTTATTGCAACGCCACTGCCGTTATGTGTAATATCAGTCTTGCTATACTCAAATGATCCATATTCTGTACCTGTAAAGTAGGACACCTCTTCTAGAAAACACTACTGTCATGGTAAAATGACGAGTTTGATGGCACTCTTGCTGAGCATGTTAGTTAACGTTACTTCCGCTGTGTTCCTGCTGTAAGCGCAACTTGAAGTGTCGGTTATGTCTATAAGAATGATCTCTCTCACACTCTGGGCTGTAATACGGCGTCTCCGAGAGCAGATATAAACATGTCCTGCAGTGAATGTGTCCCACAGGAGGTGTTAGTGCTGCTGATGCAGAGGGATTGTGGCGAGTTCACTTTATCTGTGTTTACAAAAGTGCGACGCCTCAGGAGTGAGTTTTAAAGAGCCGGTGCGCCGCAGGATCGGCCTGGAACTTCTCTCTGTGATGTTTCCGGATTGAGATGGAGGAGCGGGCGTGAAACTTACCCAACACCCCCCTCATGAACACTTGCTTTTAAGTTCACAAATTTAGGAGCGCGTTAACTTTAGGAGTGCACTGAAAACTTAGTAAATTAATAAAGGGATACAATGAGCAATTTACCAGCGTAATGATTCAGTCAAATCTCAAAAGTGCACTTGGCTTATTTAATATTTCTTCTTCATACTGTATTTATTAAATATTCAATCATTTTTTCGGCCTACTTAAACTGTGTTTACATATGCAAAGAAGCTACAAGAGTTTTTTGTATTAAATTCCCGAGACCAGTATTGTGGATATCAATAATAACCAGGGGAGAAAAAGAAAGATCTTCATTGATTGCGGGCCGGCGGTACACCTCTGCGTTTTTACTTTGAAGGTGCAGCGCTCATATTTATTTGATGAAATCATAGCCTTTTGAAGTTTAATTACATTAGGCTGTATCGTAATTCTTATTTTTCCAGCCTCAAATTTAAGACCTCTTCAAATAAAGGCTTTTGTAATGCCATTGAAAGTCACCATGAAATCAAAACCGACAATTCTTGTTTTTTTATGGAATATTGCAGTATTTATTACAAGTAATTTATTTGTGTGCCTCGTAAACCTTTCATCAAAATCATTTCCCCTCCCTCTTGCGGCGACTGCAGCGTGTTTACTGGCGTGAGGGCGGGGCAACCTGTCACTAACATGAGATCCACCAATAGCAAACCACAGCCATCCCGTAGAGTGCAACATTCGGGTTCCTAAAAGTAAAAACTCCATTGATCCATATGGGAATTAATTTTTAAAGATAGCTCATAAACCTTTAAAGACAGCCTTACTGTGAGCTTTGAGGTCGTTAATCCATTGCTGTTCTGTTGAAGCTGCCAGCTCACATTATTTCATCCTAATTTTTGAAATAATCATTTGAACATTGCAATTAGCGATGAAAGACTACATTACCCATGATGCTGTGCAAGGCAAAATAGCTCTTTAGCTCCGCCCACTCCCATGAATCAACACGAATGACGTAATCGAGGTGATTTTTTTTTCCTACGCTATCAAAATACTTTCATATTTGAATATGTACACTGTTGACAAAATATGTTTTTACATTGCTTTAACTCATCCAAATAAGTCAAGCAATTTTCAACTTTTTTTAACAAGTTATGCGAGATTCAACTAATTATTAAGTCAGTTTAATGTTATTTAAGTACTATCAACTTGGATGTTTAAGCCAGCATCTTTTCTTTTGTTCTTATTTTTAACAGTGTATACATATTTTGCAAAATACTTAAAATATATATTTTTTGTATATCCCAACATTTTCAAATCAGTAGTTTCATATTTCTACATTATTTCTAATTTGATTGTTGTTCGCAATGCTTCTTGGGATTGCATTTCGTGTACCTTTTTGTCCAATTTTTTAAATGCTTTTTTTGGTCCTTAAATCTAAGTTTGTAATTGTATGATTTACCTTGTTGCTGGTTGACCTGGTTCTTAAACATTTTAACTGAGACTGTTTTTTTGAAATCCCTATGGGAGAAATGAATGGAAAAAAAACTTCCGGAACCAACAATGCAAAAAAAGTGAATTATCAAAATCAAGCTCCGCCTCTACATTTTGGTTTCTACGTTTCACTCAGATATGTCACAATAGGGAAGAACTATCGTAACTACCTTTCCATGCTGATTTTAAGATATTTAGGATGTTTAAGCCCTTAAAGGGGGGGTGAAATGCTGTTTCATGCATACTGAGCTTTTAACACTGTTAAAGACTTTGATTCCCATCCTAAACATAGACAAAGTTTCAAAAACTAATGTTGGACGTTTGATGGAGTATTTCTGTGTTAAAAATACTCCTTCCGGTTTCTCACAAGTTTCGGCAAGTTTTTTTCGAGTATGGGTCGGCTTGACGTTAAATAGACCGGAAGGTCCTTGTATGGGCCGTACGGGCTCTTCTCCCGGTTGGGTGCGCGCGTGTGACTAGAGCGAGAGAGGAAATGTACGCCCATAAACACTGCTCTCAAGCTGCAGATCCAGTCGTCCGTGAAGACTTATGTCGCGCGCCGCGCTACTGCTCCACTTTATTCCTATGGGTGATATCAACGCTTCAGCACAGCATTCCCGGAAGGCAGCGCTGCATTTTAACGCAGAAATGACGGGAAGCTTCACAACATTGCGGATTTCTACGGTCAATGCTGTCACAGGACTTCACCAAATCATACCAAAGAAGTGTGTTTTTGACAGAGCGGTCCCAGCGATAAAGGTTCGGTCCTGCTTTGGAAGCAGCCGGTGAGTAAAACTGCTTCAAATGTCTCTGCTGTTGGCTACCGTCGCGTGAGTAAACATCAGTAAACGACACGATCGTGTGCTTCGTCATTCAAATGCGCTAACGGTTACGCCATTGTTGTTCTATGTATAAAGTTACACTAGTCTGACGTGCAAAACCGTTTTGTTTGCTACTGCTAAGGTTTAGTCGCATACAATAGTCCATAAACCGAATCATGTCCTCATAAACTGCGAGTAAAGACACACAAATGTTGACAGGCCACTAAATACAGTCCATACCACAGAGACGGACGTCCTGCTGTTGCCGTTTCTCCTGTTCAGTTTATTTCAGCCTGATTCTGGATCACGTTTTAGCTGAATCCGATCGATAGCATACTTGGGTTTCTCCACTCTTGAGGATGCTTTGGGTGTGCTCGTCATTCTTTAGCTCCGCCCACACGATACGCCTCCAGGCACTCGTTTTTTTCCGGAAAGACTCGGTACAGCCCATATTTCTTTTATAAATATAATAAAACTAAAGACTTTTCGGAGATATGAAGGATGCAATACTACTCTATAGGTACTCAAGATTGACATGAGATTGACTGAAACTGAGTGTTTCACCCCCCCTTGAATTTCACAATCGGAAGAATATACTATATGACGACAAATACTATGGATGTCAATCTGCAATGTTACCAACATTTTGAACATTCTTCAAAATATCTTCCTTTGTGTTCAACAGAAGAAAGAAACTCATACATGTTTGGAACGACGTGTTCAATTCATTTTTGGGGGAACTATCCCTAGACTTTCGCACACATCTATATTTAGACGCAAATGCGAGTGAATCGATTCCTGGGAGGATGAGAGATGTCATGAAATGGTTTGGTTCAGTCTCACACAGCACATAAGGGCTGATGTTACAGTGAGAACTCAGTAACTTCCTTTACGAACCAGAGCAGAAACACAAGGTACTCTCAAACCTGAGCGTTCGTCTTGAAATCCGAGTGCTGGCAGGGAATACCAATCTGTCATCGACGTGCCCTTCCCCGTCCGCTCAAATGGGCTTCATTTCCGCCTTAATGCCTGTCAGCGCGGCCCGCCGACCTGCCCCATAAATACTGCGCCTCTAAATGGCTGCATGACTTGCATATTTAATCTTAATAATGCTCAGCCGCATTCACGCTGATGTAAAGGTTCATGTGACATCAGATCAACGTATATTTCCTTACTGTGGAGGCTAGTTTTGAGTTGAATTAGCCGTGTTAGATATGCAGCTGGACTCTGACTCCTCCAGATGATCGAGACTGATCAGAATGTCATATGCAAATATATTCACGATCCCTCAACCGAGTCGGTGACGCATTCGTGTGCGTTCCCCTTATCGCCGAAGGAGACGTGGGTCTCGGAAGGTCACGACTCTGATTGGGTTTGATATTCCGTGTATAAAAACACATGGAGGCGTGTTGGTGAAATGGACTAAACGCATGTCTTGGCATCATTTCTTGTACTCGTCGTCTTGTCTTATATGCAGGTTGAGCTCTGTCTGGGTCAAAGTGCAAATCAACAGTCACAGATGAAGCAAATAAATGCAGATTGCTTTTCTGAGGCGAGAAGATGAAACGGAGACGTCCACAGCAGACGATGCCCTTGTTTTTTATGTCCATATATTGTTGAAATGATGTAATGCCACTCTACGTAGCTCCGCCCACAGTGGATTTTCATTGGTCCAATTCTAACTCTACTAATTATGTCTTGGGAGAGTCACACAAAAAAAACGTCAAGGTCATGTTTGACCCTAAAATGTATAAATATAATATTTTTAATTAATAAATATAATGTTCATATACTTATATAAAAGAATAAATAAAAAAAAACGAATTTTAAAATATATTTTTTCTAACTCTAAAGCATTCGTACATAATTGTTGTATGTATCTGGTTTCAATTTAGACTTATGTAATTTGACTAAAATGTTTTTAATTTGACAATGACACTAAAAAAACATGTTTTAAAAGTGGACTGTGTAAATTCTAGTGCCATCTAGTGGTGAGGTTGTAAATTGCAACCACCCACCGCTTACCCCTGCCTTTCGAAGTACATAGAGAAGCTACGGTGGCTGACACAGGACAAAGATGTCGTCGTCGGAGACAGCAGGGAGTGACTAGCTCTCTGTAGAGAAGTTTGTCCGTTTAGGGCTACTGTAGAAACATGGCGGTACAAAATGGCGATTTCGCTGTAAGGGGACCTGCTGTCTATGAATGGCTCATTCTAAAGTAATAAAAACACACAGTTCATTATGTAATGTTTTATACATGTATATTATTTTGAATTACTGTTAATATATCCTCATAAATGCTACATACTGCACCTTTACACATTTTGAGATTCTTTATTTGGTTATATATTTATCTTTTTTTGATGTGACCCAGACATGGTTCATGAGATTTCCCCTGTTAAACATCAGATATGTCCCTGTTCTAACCCAGTTCCTGCTCTCTTGAAGTAATGCGTCGAAATAAACAACATCCTGGAGCATCAGTGTCACAAAACATCTTTATTTGATGGCCCGACCGGCACCGTCCTTCACCTGTGAAAGCAGCTCTTTAAAGAATGAGGCTCAAATGGCGTGGTTAAAATGCTTGTGCATGTGCATGTTGACTCAACACACGTCGACACGCATCCCTCGTCCTTGGCTGCGGTCGAGTCAGTTCTAGCAGGGGCGGCCACACCGCGAGACGGCCGCCTGCGGCCAGCTTCACATGCTCGTTTCCGGCAGAGATGCAAATAACACCACGGGCACCCGCTGAGGGGAGTCGACAGTCGTCCTCCGCCTGAGAGCTGCTGAGACCAGCTAAAGATCAAATATCCAGCCTCTGTCTACAACGAGCTGGGGATGTTCAGGATAAAAGCCACGGCTCTCTGAGCAAAGTAGTGTTTTATTTAGATAAAATAATAATAAATCAAACTGCCTGACATCAAAGACTAATACTTTTGGTTGAAACTTTATTAAAGCACAGCTTTTCAACAAAATGTCAGCTGCGATGGCGGCTTGGGCCACAGCGTCTGCTTTGATTCCAAATATACCTTCATCTTGAGCGATGAAGAGGCAGAGGACTCTAATTTAGCAGCATTTTTTAGATTCGATTTAAAGGGATGGTTCACCCAAAAATTTAAATTCTGTCATTGATTACTTACCCTAATGTTGTTCGACACCGTTCATCTTCAGACACAAATGATGATATTTTTGTTGAAATCCGATGGCTCAGAAAGGCCTTCATTGACACCAATGTCATTTCCTCTCTCAAGACCCATAAAGGCACTAAAGACGTCGATACAAAGCCCATCTCATTACAGTGGCTCTACAATCATTTTATGAAGCGGCGAGAATAGTTTTTGTGCGGAAAAAAAACTAAATAACGACTTATATAGTGATGGGCCGATTTCAAAACAAAGTTTTGAACCGTTATGAATCAGCATATTGATTTATGATTCGGATCGCGCGTCAAACCGCCAAACTGCTGAAATCACGCGACATTGGCGATCCACTTTTTTTTTTTTTATATATATATAAAATTATTCATTTTTATAATAATTGTTTATTAAAAATATATAAATTTCCATTTAAAATTGTATTTAGAAAATATAAAAATGTATTTAAAATATTATTTAGGGCTGTCAATCGATTAAAATATTTAATCGCGATTAATCGCATGAGTTAACTCGTGATAAATTGCTTAATCGCACATTTTTATCAGTTGTGAATGCGACTTAAATGAATATGTTTCAAGTTGTTATTACTCTAATCAACATGGGTATGGACAAATATGCATGCTTTATGCAAATGTACATTTATTATCAGTGAAACCATACTCTGCATGAAGACTAGACATGTATCAAAGGTCACAGATGTTTTTCAAAGAAGTTCACGTCTCTTAAGCCTAAGCTTAAAAATTCAGAATAAGCAGTGCTTTCTCTCATTTTAAGAATATAAATGAAGGAAGTTTTTACACTGGCAGCTTAATTTCTTAACACGGCACAGTTCGTATGAAAAATTGGCAGTGTGAAAGCTGTCATGCGGACCTAAGAGCGCACCAGAACCACACCACACCTGGAGCAAAATGCACGCTGTGGTAATCGCGCACAGCGCACAGATATATAATATTATGTAAAATAAATACAGTATGTGAAGTTGACAACTTTAGCTAGCATTATGGCACTGAATGGTTATATTATGATGTATATATGGTCTCTGAGTACATTGGAAGTATGTAAGTAGGAGTTGCAATTGAGCACTTGTGTTAGATGGATATCGCAGGGGTCTGAGGGTTTAACGGTGAGGTTATAATAACTTTCAGTGCATGTTATGACTGCAAATGCAGCGAAGGCAGAAAGTCCTGAAGTGGAACTTGAGATTAGAGCGACCGAAGCAGCCTGACTGAGCACAGTAATGACGACCTGACCCATGATGAACGGCCTGGAGTTTGTTTGGGCTAATACAACAAACTTCATTTAGTGGCTCCCCGAGGAAATTAGCATGCAATTTTGTTTTTCTATTCATAACCGGGGAGAAATTATTCCGATAAATTATTATTATCCATGTAGAGATGCTGCAGGACAAAACACAATCCTTCCACAGCAAAGGCCCATTCACACCGAGAGCGAAAACTAGACCAGCGGATATTTGACCACATCAACACTCCTCCTAATCGTAGTGGAATCACCATATGCAGAGGTGGACAAAGAGCACAACTTCATTACTTCAGGAAAAGTACTGCTCGTCATATATTACTATGTTACAAGTGAAAGTTGTAAAAGCTGATTTTTACTTAAGGAAAAGTACAGAAGTATTTGTTTTCAAAAGTACTTAAGTATTAAAAGAAAATGATTTTTTATGTCAGCGCATTAATATATAAATGTACATTATGCTTAGCCTCAATTCTAGTCAGAATATGAGTCTGAATCTGCTCCATTGGGCTGTGATTATTGGGCGTGTTTCAACCGAACCAGGAAAGAACTTGATTGGATAGACCAACAACCAATCAGAGCAACAAAGCGTTGCATAACGTTAGTTGTCAAATGTCAACAGAGCTAAACTGCACCGTGTTGCCAAGACCGCTTTTTTTTCCGCGGGTTGTTTTCTATGTCCGCGGGTTGAAGCGACTATTATGTGATATATTGACCCATGAGTGCGAATTTTAGCAGGCAATCTTGCCAAAATAACACATTTTACCCCCCAAACACCCTTTTTTCCGGAGAACCCCCCGAGAAGCTATTGTTTAGGGCTAGTAGTTGGCGGGTTTTGTTGTAAAAACTTGGCAACCCTGTCTGCACACGTGCTGGAATAAACGATCTTTGCCGGTGTTGTAAATTTTTTTAATAATTTAATGATACACAGAGTACTTACCCAACATGATCATCATTTCTGAGAGAAATTGTGATGGTGAATGCAGATACAAACAAGCTCTCCGTTTAGGATTCAAACAAATATAACCCAAGCCCCTTTGATGATGTGATGATTACGTTACTGTTTATCATCTGTCCGTCATCGTCTAAAGCCCGCCCTGATGATTTCATTGGTCTGAACAGTTTCTGTTCGGGGATAATTACTCCTCTATGGATCGAGGCCAGGATGAACCGCCTGACCTAAACATTTTGTGGGCGGGGCTGAGTTCGGCTGGCATCCAGGCTACATTATGCCATCAAGATGGTTTACATTTACATTTATGCATTTGGTAGACGCTTTTATCCAAAGCGACTTAAATTGAATTTAAGGTACACAACACATTTTACATTTTGTCAGTTCTTGCTTTCCCTGGGAATCGAACCCATGACCTTGACGTTGCTAATGCCACTCTCAGCTGTTTGAGCTAAAGGTTTAAGTCAGTCAGTGATGCTCCATCCGACATACTAGAATACGACTAACTTAAACTCATTTAAATGCTGGTTTTAAAGTTACCAAGCTCTTTACAAAGCTGCTGTCACTTTAAGAATGAACGCACAGATCCAATACACGGATACACATCTGATATTCTCCTAACTGTTAAGACTTAGTCTTAAGACATAGTCAACTCTGTTTATGTGAATACTCGACATAATTAGCATTTTGACATCCGTCTTCTTCCATTTTGCTATAAACTATAAATCACTGTTCAAAAAATGCTCAGAAATCATTGAACTTCACGCGACCCTACGAGAGGGAATCCTGAAAGGGTTTCTGCCAAAACCCAAACACCTTTAAAAGAAGAAAAAAATAATCCGCCGATTTTCAAAGCTGCTACAGAAACGACTTTCGACTTCGAGGAACTTGATAGAAATGTAGTGGAGTACAAAGTACCACATTTGTCTTTCAAATGTAGTGAAGTTAGTCAAAAGTTTCCAGAAAAAATAATACTCAAGTAAAGTACAGATACTCAAAGAATGTACTGAAGTACAATACTCGAGTAAATGTACTTAGGCCTAGTTACAGTCCACCTCTGACCATATGGCTTATTTCTTTAATGATGGTTAAAGCAGTGCTATTTTGACAAACCTGAGTTAAAGTTAACCTTAACCTAATAAAAATGTGTTAATCCAGAGAGCTGTATGTGTGAAAATCCAAATACCAATCTTTACTGCTAATTTACATCCGAGGCCTCCAGTCCTTCTTTAAAATTCTCTCAGTGTTCCTCCTTCCGCCCTTCTCTCTGCCAAATGACACGGCGATAAAAGTTTGACGGCGTAATAAAAGGCCATCAGAAGTGAGGCCAGAAGCAGAGAAGCCGCGCGGTCGCACATCAAAATCACGTTTTTTAATGCTAGAGCGCAAGACATTTAAAAGCAGTCAGTGTCAAATTAGCGGTGATGGAAAACGCCCGCGCGTATCCGTGTTAGACGTCCCCCAAACACCTGTACCTGAGAGGTCCCATACTGTACACCCACGGTCGGCGGATCAGTTTGTGGGCGTATTTCTGTCCCGTTTCTGGCAGCGATGGGACGTGGGTAAAGCCCTGCACACCAGAGGATCATTAATACACCGCCAGCTGCCAAAGATATCGAGCGAGGGAGCGATCCAGCCGACACCGTGCACCCAATACCCGAGTCGATAGCGCATCCTCGAAGCACTCGCGGGACACATGACTCTCTTCCTCGTGGCAGACGCTCTGTGGAAGGCAATTAAACACCTCAGATAGTGCTGGCAAAACAAGAGCGTTTCCAATGAATGTGGCCGTTAATGATCGGCCTCGCCGCCCGCACCAATCCAGCATGACACGTTTGAGTATCGATCGAGGATGGCGTGAGGGATCCCTCTTTAAGAATTAATGACTTAATGGCCGCTGTGCAGATCCACTGCCCACGGTTTCTGTGAGATTGCTCTTGTGGCTAAATATAATATTATGGAAAGCTCAGCCTCTGGGATTAGCCCTTCACCTTCTGGAGCTCCACTGTCTTCTGTGCAGACTGTGTTTGTGAATAATCAATGACGGAGGGCGTTTATCTCTTTTGCATGTAGATTGCATTTTCTTTTTCGATGGAAGTGACATTGAAACGACACGGTTGTGATCCGTCTCTGGCCTTGAGCGAGCCTGTACCTGTCCTTCAATGCACCAGCATGTTTGGATCTTTATTCATTATGTAAGCATCTGCTCTTTAATATATTTGTTGCGGCTGCACTTGATATGCAAATTGGAAACTAAACTAGACTGAGTATAATGTGGAACTAGTGCAAGCTACATTTGAATAACAGATGGAATAAAATCTCAATTGAAAATGCAAAAATATTACACTCCTGAAAGTAATATCTGACATGTTTTTGGCATCTTTTGCTAGATTTAATATTCTACCTGAGGGTTTGATTGTTTTTTTTTTGTTGTTGTTGCATTTTTTATGAACTAATTTATTTATTTATGCTGTTTCTTTATTTAATTTTTTTTATTGGGATTTATTTTGTTTGGATTGTGTTTTGCATCAATTAATTAAATATATAAATATAAGTTTGGATAATATTTGTTATTATTTTTTAAATAATAATAATAATAATAATAATAATAATAATAATAATAATAATAATAATACTATTATAAAATAATAATTGTAATCCAAACTAAAATATAATTTTTTGTATTTATTTTTACATTTCTTTAAATTTTTATGCCGTTTCAAATATTTTTTGTTACAGTAATTCAATATTTGTATTATTTATTTATGTATTTATTTGTTTGTTTATTTATTTATATAAAATATTGAATTAATATATGTTTAAAATTTTATATATATATATATATATATATAATTTTAAACATATATTAATTCAATATTTTATTTATTTATTTATTTTATTTTTATTTTACATTACAGTTTTCTATATATAATAAATAAATAAATAAATAAATAAATAAATAAATAAATAAATAAATAAATAAATAAATACAGTTTTTGGATTATATTTATTATATTTATTATTTTAGACTTTCTATTTTTCATTTTATATATATATATATATATATATATATATATATATATATATATATATATATATATATATATATATATATATATATATATAATTGTTAACATATATTAATTCAATATTTTATTTATTTTATTTTTATTTTACATTACAGTTTTCTATAGTTATTAATAATAAATAAATAAATGAATGAATAAATAAATAAATAAATACGTTTGGATTATATTTGTTATTTTTATTATTTTAGACTTTCTATTTTTCATTTTGTGTGTGTGTGTGTGTGTGTGTGTGTGTGTGTGTGTGTGTATAATTTTTAAAATTATATTTATAAAAAATTATATATATACAATTTTTATACATTTTAAACATATATTATTTTTTACTTTGTACTTTTGTTAAAAACCCTCAAAATGGAAAAAAAAAACAGTTTTTACAATAGATAATATGATAAAAAGCACATGTGAAAAGCGGTTTTATCCTACTTCTGCCTGTTTATTGTTCCGTAATGTACTCTATTATTTCTTTCTGAACATATCCAGCGAGTTTTCCTGAAGCGCTGGGGGTTCCATTCACAGAAGAGCTTATGGATGGTGGGATGGCTCGAGTTTAGAGGGGGTCACACTTCACTTTGGTCCTCTTTTCCTGGTAATGAGCTCTACCGCGGTATCTGAAGCCCATCCAGCACTATGAACCCAGACATGAAGGCGCAGCTTCCATCAGCCGGAGTGTATCATTACCGCAAAATTACATGACATCTTCCTGTACGACCGTTTCCCACGCGGGCGGCTCTGTTTGTTCTGAAGGCTTTTGATGTTTACAATCTTCATTCACAAGACCGGGGAAACTGGGTCGACGTGTAATCGCAGCGGATCTGCACTCTCGTCTCTCGCATTCAGCGTCTCTTTGTACTCGTTCCGCACTTGACGTGAGAGCCGTGGCGAGCGCATTCAGTTAGCGGACACCTTTTCTTTTTAATCAATCAAAGCAGCAGGTTTCCTCACAATGTGATGTAGTTCAATCCGCGTTAACCGTGACAGACCTTCAGGGGCCTTGAGTTCTTACGGCGTACATTGTGGGCCTACTCTTCGAGCGTCACGATTAAAGGTCAAGCTATGTTTAAACTGGAAATAAAGAGGACAGGATGAAGGCTTTATACCTGCCGCTTGCTCATAAGAGTGCAATATTAATAAAGTTAGCTTCACGGCAGTCAGTGTCATGATGAGGTGAGAATTAGTATGCTAGTTTGCCTCCCTATGAGTTCTATTATAACTTCCGACTGATAATTATACGCAGTCAAGACTTCAAGAACCGGAGACCGACCCCCCCCTGCGTGATACTATCTACGCCGGCCTTACAACGTCCTTTTGTGTCATACAGGCCAGACGGGCGCACAGATAGCCCCGGTGTTAATTAATCAGAGCCAACGAGACGGCCGAAAGTCGCACATGTATTTACGACGTTCATTTTCACTCCACCCCAATTCCCTCTTTAATACGGATAGAGGGATTTAGAGGAAGTTTCACGGCCCTAGAGTTGATGAGCACTCGTGAGGAGATAAAACACGCGGCGGTACATAAATTAGAGCCGCCGGCTCCCTGCTAAGCCTCCAGCTTTGCCCCCCTCCTAAATCAGAGAGCAGCTGAGGACCTTCGGCGCTTGATCATGCGCGAGATGCATCCGCAATAATATCCAGCCTATCAGTCTTGTTCCGCCGACCTCATTATTGCCAAAGGGCCGTCTGATGTCTTAGTTGTCCGTCAAGCAGGCGCTTTGATATTCATGCACCGGGATGCGATTGCCATGCGGCGGACGGCGCCGGGTCGAGGTCCTTCGTTTCTCATTTAGCTCGGGCCGACGCGACTAACCCCTCTCGGTACCTCCTCGGATGGGGCAGCGAGGCTGTTCATTTATTCCTTTCATGTCGACCTGGACGGCAGCGAGAGGAAGGCGCTTGACTTTCTGCTTTCATCCACACGTCGGATCCGCGAGCATTCCCAGAGTCCCTTGCACAAACAACTGGTCAGCCTCCCATGCTAGTCTGGGCTTTTGTGACCGACGAGGGCTTTTGTTTGAGTTTTAAAATGCTGTCGTTGTAGGCATATGCCGTGCCATGTTGAGAGTCCAGATGCCTCGGCAATACTAACAAGACGCAGCTCCCATTTTAACAAAACAAAATCCCCCTTGGAGTTTGGCGAAATATCCAACTGTTTCTCTTCAGAGAAACTGAATAAAACCATGAAGGGTCAAGGAACGTACATCACATTAAATACTTTCAATAAGCGCATGCGTTAGCTTAAAATGATCGAAATTCCTTAGAAAAACCAAACACAACCTCTAAAAACTGTAAAATCACACTTCTGTTTTTTATGCCTTTACAAATGGATCATGCAAATAATTTACTGTAGTATTGGGTCTATGCAGATAACCTTGATTTCAGTCCCTTAAATCAAGTCCACTTGATGTAAAAATCTGAATCCAGAAGCAAAATAGTTTGAGAAGTGAAGATGAGTCTTGCATTCAGGGCTTGACATTAACACCCGCCAAATGTGTGTGTATTTCTGCAGTGGTGTGTAACGCATACTAACTCCTACTAGCCACTTTGGCGGGTTGAATTTTATATGTAATATATACATTTTTCAAGTGTAGTCTTTTTAAAATACAACAACTGATATAATTAACATAAGTGCAATGTAATTGTTGTCAAAAATATGTATTTTTGTTTTGTTTTGGGGGACATATCGATACTGAAATATCTGGTGAGTATTGGCATAAACACATTCAGTTATGTTTTTAGTGAACATACACAGTTGAGAAAGAAAACGCATGTGTGACAGTATAATGGATATGTGCGTCAGGTCTTAAAGTGACAGCTGCCTAATATACCTGCTTCCAAATTATTCAAATAATATTAAATATATAATAGCATTTTTTTTTTTTTTACCATGGTATTGATGTTAAAATGGTGGCCAGTGAAAATGCTGAGTGGCTAGAAACTTTGGTGCCGCGGTGGCTGGGGAGCAAAAAAGTTAGAGGGTTAGTTGACCCAAAAATGAAAATGATTTCATTAATTACTCACCCTCATGTCGTTGGACACCTGTAAGACCTTCGTTCATCTTCAGAACACAAATGAAGATATTTTTGTTGAAAGCTGATGGCTGAGAAAGGCTTCAGAAAGGCCTCCATTGGCATTCAGTACATTCACTCACAAGACCCATAAAGGCACTAAACACATCCATACAAAGTCCATCTCACTACAGTGGCTGTACAATAATGTTAAAATACAACAATAGTTATTGTGCGCACAAAAATCAAAATAACGACTTTATCCACTAAGTTATTGACATAAACTCGACGCATACGCGAGAATATGAAGCAGATCCACCGTTCAATACGTGCTGCTGTTGTGTGAGTTCCAGGTTCACGTCTGAGACCTATACGGAAGACAATATCTTGGTGGATAAAGTCGTTATTTTGATTTTTTTTTGCACACAAAAACTATTCTCTTTGCTTGGTAAATTTATTGTACAGCCACTGTAGTGAGATGGACTTTGTATGGATGTGTTTAGTGCCTTTATGGGTCTTGTGAGTGTGAATGTACTGAATGCCAATGGAGGCCTTTCTGAAGCCTTTCTCAGCCATCAGCTTTCAACAAAAATATCTTCATTTGTGTTCTGAAGATGAACGAAGGTGTTACGGGTGTCCAACGACATGAGGGTGAGTAATTAATGAAATCATTTTCATTTTTGGGTCAACTAACCCTTTAATGTCAAGCCCTGCCAACGTTGCATGTGCTTTTTCAGCACGTTTCACCACTTTTTGGGGATTTGTTGTGCTTTTATCACGCTGAAAAGTGGAGGAAAATGACCCGAGCTGGACCAGGCCACATCCCTGATATTGTCCTAATACTGGTTTTCCACATACCCAAGTACATCATTTTGATGTTACTTCTTCTTTATGCACGTTTCACTCTTGGTATAACTATGCCAACTGGAATTTAGCAGTAGTTTGGTGTAGTTTTAGCTCATTGCTGTCCTGTTGTTATTAGGGGTGTAACGGTACACAAAAATGATGATTCTGTACAGCAGTTTTACAAAATTGCTTTTTATTCAGCGGTTTACTGAAAACATTGTCTGTTCTTAAATCAATTCAATTATAACTAAACGTTTCTTAAAGATAATGCTGTAAACTATATAGGGAGCCCTAACTGACACATTACTATAATATTAAAGGTTATCAACAGAGCCCAAATGATCAGCCTCAATTCTGTTGGTATTTATTTTTTGATATAATAATCAATCATCTATACTGTGATCTCTCACGCCACATTAAAGAGCGTCAAAAAAGCATTTATCGTTTGAATTTCATGATAAAATGGACTGAATACGTAATATGTTTGTGTGGTAACTCTTACTGAAGTGTGTTCCATACTTAAAACAAGCTGACGGTTAACTGTTAAAGATTGCACACGTGCACAGAACCGAAAGCCCTGTACCGAAACGGTTCGATTCGAATACGTGTACCGTCACACACCTAGTTGTTAGGGTATTCTCGGTGGTTACCAGGCTGCTATGCATTTCTCTTCTATATTTTAGCAGGTTAATATCCTGTTGCTAGGATGTTCTGGGTGGTTTCTAGGGTATTCTGGGTCACTGGAAATCAGTCATTTTAATTGCATTTATGCATTTGATATGGTTCAGAAGTGGAAACAGTCTTTTTTCCCCTATCCTCGTGTTCTGGGCCGTTGTCGTTGACCCTGATTTACTTCATTTGGCTTCTGAAGTGCACGCTGGTCCTGCAGATATGAGAGGTTCTCGCTCCGCTTGACACCACAGGAGTGTCTGTGTTCATAAACCATACAGCCGACTTCTGCTGGAGCAAATTAAGATGGCCTGACACTGCCGTACAGCCTCTGGCTGCTGTTTTAAAGACATGGGGGTATATAATTAAAATTGTATTAAACCAAAATATGATGTTAGATCTTCAGCAATCACACGCCATAGGGAAAAGAGCCCCACTGACTGCATAAATACTGAGCAGTGCATTATGGGTGTTGTAGTGCCATCTGATGTACTGCAATGAAAAACCGGGGTGACTTAATTAAATTAGTTTTTTGTAGTGAGTGATAGTTTTGCAGACTGCGTGTGTGATTTATGTCGCGGAGATGGGATTGAATTTCACACATGACTTTACTGGGACGCATGGGGCGTAATTACTCACCTAATCGCCTGTGAGCGGCAGGGAGGAAAAAAACTGCAAACGGCTGAAAATGTGGCGAGCGAGTCCCAGAGGACTCTGGTGAAAAACAGAGTGGTAACTAGTGTGCGAGAGAAAATGAGTTCTACAGACAGAAGGGTACTGATGGCTTCAGTGTGGCAGTTTCACGTCTGTTTCCAGGGAAAGTGTGGCGGAGGGGCTGCTGGCCAAAGATGCGCTTGGCTGAAACAGGGATTCAGTGTCTCGGGAAATTGTACAAAGCTTCAGATCTTTCCAAACCCGTTATCAGACCGGCTGTGTCAATCAATTGACCAATTCGGACACATTTTCTCGGATCGATTTTCAAGGACGCGGATCAATTCAACACTGAGACTTCCGTGTCAGATTCTATGTTGTTAGATTTAGAGCTGCTCGGATAATCGTTAAAAGATTGCGATCTCGATTCAAACGCACAATCTCGTACCTAAACGATTTGGCTATGTCTATTATTGTCTATTTGACAAAATCATACCGGAACATTTCAATCTGGGTTGGCGCTCCGTCAGAGAGAGCGGTTGTCATGTATAGGCGTGAAACTGTTCTTTTTAACCACACCGTATCAATATTTCTGTGATAAAAATATTCAAATGATCATATAGTTCTGATGTAAACTTTGATCTCAACGCTAACGATTAAATTACAGGAAACTATGTTTAAAATAATGATTACATCGTTACACCAGTAGGTGGCGACAAGTCATATAAAATGTGTCATTGAATCATTCATTCAAGAGATTTCTTCAAATATGAATAGGTTTTTGAACAAATCTCTTGAATAAATGATTCAGTGACATACATTTTACGCCACTTGCTGCCACCTACTTCAGTAATGAATATTTTATCCGGGACTGGTACCCAACGGGACCTTTTTTCAGTACTTTAGGGATGCTTACACCTATAACTGTTAAGAAACTGTAAGTCGTTTATAGAAGAGTTAATGCACTGTAAAAAAATATTGTTGTTTTTGTTGGTTTAACTTAAAAAAGTAAGTAACCTGGTTGCCTTAAAATTTTGAGTTTATTGAAATTAAACATTTGAGTTGATACAATGAAGGACATTTGTTTAATAAATAGAAACTCAAAATATTATTGTATCTAAATCACATAAAAAATGTAATAAATCAAATTTAATTTGGCATGTTTCACTGCATCATCAGAAATAAAACACACAAAATTACACAATATGCTTACAAAATCTTTTAATAATATTTTAATAAAGTTTGACGAATCGCAAAAAATGTTCATTGTATTAACTCAAAATTGTAATTTCAATTAACTTTTTTTCCAAATAATTTTTTACAGTGTGACATTATGCCAGAGCTAACTTGGTTGCTGTCTGCCGTTGTCTGTGATACTACTAATAGTACTCTAATAGCTACTTGATGAACTGATTTCATAATAACCACCATGTTATATTTTTGTTTCATTTCTATGAAAAGATTTCCCACAAATTCTGTGCTGTGTATTAATACTTTTTACATTTCTGTTTATGATATGACGGTAGTTTTTCTGAAATGAAACCGTAAAATGCTCATGAAGTGACTCTCAGAGGATGATTTTTGTGTGTGAAGTAATTTAAACCGTGCATCTGCGCCATTCATTCACACGGAGACACATTCAGGATTCATATTGAAACAATATTTTTGCCTGTTTAATATTCACAGTCACTAGTCTGTATCACCAGATGCGTTCTCAGGTGCTGAATTTTGGTACCAACGTGAATCGTCGTAATTTGGTCTTTAAGGTTGTAACTATGTCTTAGACCATAGTTTTTTTTTTTGTTTTTTTTTTGCAAGGGGAGGGGTAATGGTTTTATTGGTTTATTTATAGGACCGTCATAGTGACAACAGCCAATCACACGTCTGCTCTAGGGTTGTATTAACTCAATTGGCTAGCGTCTGCTCTAGAGAATTTGCATTGGGCGATCTGATTTGGTGACGCCGGCATTGGTGCACGAAAAGTTGAGAAATCTTCAACTTCTGCCGTTTGCAACGCAAGTGAAGCATCGCGGCTGAACCCACAATTCAGTTCTGCAACTCATGATGTCACCAGTTCAAAATAAATGAGAAGCAGTAACGCCGACGCCCCGTGTGAATGCAGCGTAACCAAAGCACTAACAGTAAACCCTGCCTTCTTTGATTTGACTGGCCATCTCACTCATTCTGACAGTGACAAACGCTGAGGCAGACCCAACCTAAACATTAAACCAGAGGTGGACAAAGTACACAACTTCATTACTTGAGTAAAGTACTACTGGTCAAGTATTACTCCGTTACAAGTGAAAGTTGTAAAAACAGATTTTTACTCAAGTAAAAGTACAGAAGTATTTGTTTTCAAAAGTACTTAAGTATATTATGTCAATGCATTATTTTATTATTATTGTATAAATGCACACTGTCATCATGGTTTAAGGTTACACATCTGATAATCTCCCAACTTTACCATTCTCTTTCTCCCAGACGTTTATATTTTTAATATTTTATAAGACATGCACCAAGCGTATGCCAACTAAACTAATCTTGATTTTTTTTAAAAACTGAAACATACTTTCAAAGTATGGGTGCACACACTGTGCCTAAGAACCGTCTTCTTCCATTTTGCTATGAACTGATCAGTGTTCAAAAAAAGTTGGGGAAATGTATATGACCCTATAAGAGTGATTCCTGATAGACTGTCTGCAACAACAACAACAAAAAACCTTTTAAAGAAGGAAAAAAATCATCCACCGACTTTCAGAGCTGCAACAGAAACGACTTTCGACCTTGATAGAAATGTGGAGTAAAAAGTACAATATGTGTCTTTCAAATGTAGTGAAGTAAAAGTCATAAGTTTCCAGAAAAAATAATACTCCAGTAAAGTACAGATACTCAAAAAGTGTACTTAAGTACAGTACTCAAGTAAATGTACTTAGTTACTGTCCACCTCTGCATTAAACATTTCACTTTTGTCATCCTCGCAAACAAACAGAGCAGTGTGTAATGAAGTACAGAAGAGCACCATCAAGAATATAACTAATGGGGGTGGGGGGGGGACAATTTGGCCGTTACTAATTATTCAGGGGACTTGTCCTCCTCAATCTCTATGGTGGTTACGGCCCTGTTTAAAAGTACAGCGTTCGGGACCCAACCCTAGTAATGAAACGAGACATATTAATGAGTAAGTCATTGAATCATTCATTCAATCCATTTAAAAAATAAACACAATTCAAATCAATTAAAACATTTTAAAAGACAGCAGCTATTAACATTTTGTCAGAATGCCATTTTGTTTAGTTGGCGTTCCGAATCATGATCTCTATTTGAAGCAAAACAAAACAAAAAATCGTGATTCGCAATTAACTCTACTTCAAAGTTTGACTCCATCCAGTCAGAGGATACCAAACATGTTTGATATTTTGAGCCCATTTTAGAAAACGTTATTTTCACTTATGCGTTTCCAAGAAATACGGCGTGAGTTTGTTCTGTTCATAAAGACTTGAAAGTCTAGTAGTGTGCAATCCTCAGTCGTTTAGTGTATGATGCCTGGTTTTCCTCTGTAACCATTTACAAAGTTGGCATGCGTATAATGCCAGTTGTCCATAAGTCGTCTAATGTATTCCAGCCTTAAGATGTTTTTTTAGCACATTGTTATATTTAAATGTGTGCTTTGATAATCAAATCCATAACCAGAAGCCAGTTAAAGTAAACACAGGTGTATTTCATTTGCACAGCACCGTGAGGAAAGTATTTTTTTTTTTTATATGTATTGTCCCATACTTTCACTGCCCTGATAGTACCAGTGATATTATCTTCATAATGGCCCTGCAAAAAGATTGGTCATTACCATCCGAGCACCGAGCCTCATTAAAATGAGTGAGCGGGACGATGATGGCATCACAAGGGTCTTCTAGAAACACAATCACGACTCGTCTCGGCTGACGGTAATTGAAGTGACCTATGATGGCATGGAGAGAGAGGGTTTTTGTAGATGGGACCGTTGTTTTGTCTTCCAGAGAGTACGAGTCTAGACCGTACCACTTCAGCCTCTTATTTCAGTTGTAATTTTTCCTGTGAAACCGCCATTTTTGCCATAATAGCTTTGATGTTTTTCTTGCGTAGATGATGATTGTGGGTAGAGCCATTTGAGCAGAGATCCAAATTGACTCGTACGATCTCGATGGGGAAACAGAAATACTGGAATGATGTATCGGTTATGATTAATGTGTTTATAGGATCTCCGAGAATTACAACCCCAGCTTTGTTTGTAATCTATGGCAGTTTGTCTTTCAGCCAAAGCAGATGGTTGTGTTTGTGTTTTAATAGGCTTGAATACGGGCACAATAAATGATTCACAAGATTTCAGTCTTCAGTTCAATATGCCTTAACCCAACAACTGTTACCGTGTTGTGAACATACGGGCCGTGAGGTTTGATCAACCTGTCAAAGACACTCATTCAAAACAGACATTGAACAGCCATTTTAAAACATTGAACCATTAGAAATATTGATTTATCAATAAAAACAACTTGTGTGTGTATATATAAGCAGCTACTTAATAATACTTAGTTATGCCTGATGGCTAGGCTATGTTTTGTTAAACACATTAATTATTGCAAATATTGAAAGATGAAACATACTGAATTATTAATAAAATACAGATTTATTGATGAAATTGAATTTTGAATGAATAGTAAGTCAATTTTTCTGTATTTTGTGAATTAATTATACAAATATTGAGCGTTTGAAAGTATTGAATTTAATAATACAAGTGGGAGTATTTCAGTATGATTCAGTATTTTTTTTATATTAATTGAATAATAAAAAAATTAACGATTAAAAAAAGTGATTATTTAAAAAAAATAAAAATTGGGATGCTTGCCTTAACATGCACATGAACTTTAATATCATCCCATTCTTAATCCATAGGTTTAATGTGGAGTTGGCTCACCCTTTGCAGATATAACAGCTTCAACTCTTCTGGGAAGGCTTTCAACAAGGTTCAGGAGTGTGTTTATGGGAATTTTTAAACATTCGTCTAAAAGCACATTTGTAAGGTCAGGCATTGATGTTGGATTAGAAGGCCTAGCTCGCAGTCTCCGCTGTAATTCATCCCAAAGGTTAATTAGGTGAAAGCACAAAAAAAAGAAGCTCACACCATAATCCCCCTTCCACCAAACTTTACACTTGGCTCAATGCAGTCAGGCAAGTACTGTTTTCCTGGCAACCACCAAACCCTGACTCGTCCATCGGATTGCCAGACAGAGAAGCGTGATTGGTCACTCCAGAGAACGCGTCTCCACGGCTCTAGAGTCCACATGGTGATGTAAGGGTTGGATTAGCTGCTCGGCCATGGAAGTCCCATTCCATGAGGCTCTCTACGCACAGCTTCTAACACATCAACTGTGAGGACAAAATGTTCACTTGCCGCCAAATATATCCCACTCACTAACAGCTACCTTAATGAATGAGTCTTATTCATTTCACCGGTCATAATGTTATGCCTGATCTGTGTAAATATATTTGAAAAACTAAAACAAAAATACTACTTTACTATGTCATTGCTAGGGTGTTGCCAGGCTGCTATGTGGTTACTAGGGTTTTCTGGTGGTTGCCAAGCTGCCATGTAGTTACTAGGGTGTTTGTGTGGTTGCTAGGGTGTTCTGGATGGTTGTCAAACTGCTATGTTGTTGCTAGTGGGGTTAGTTGCTACGGTATTCTTAGTGGTGGTGAAGCTGCCATGTGGTTACTAGGGTGTTTCTTTGGTTACTAGAATGTTCTGTGTGGTTGTCAAGCTACTTTGAGATTGTATGTGATTCGATCGGAGTGTTGTCGTTTTTTTAAGGATAACTCGCATTTCCCTCAGGATGGAGAGCGGATGATATCAGAGGCCTTTCAGGAAGTGACGTCAGCCGCTAATGACACAAACGGCAGTGTCATATTGCTGACGCGCGCTCAAACACTCGATTTCAGGCATGTGAAAGTGTTATGGATCTGGATATTTCAGCGCGGGACTGGCCTGTTCTTTCAGTGTGTTTTCAAAGGGGATTGGACAGAGGCGAGTTGGCCTGACCCGTGGGAGCGCTGAACGCTGACCGCAGCACTTTAAACTAGATTTATGAGCGCCTAACGTAGTTAACATGCACGGGACTCTTCCCTTCAGAAACCGCAGGTCAGATGCAGAAAATCACTCGCCGTCTGTCAAGCGTTATTTACACGCGCATAAAAACGAGGAGACACTCGACTCAGAACAATATCGCTGGAGTCCCGTGCGAATGGCACAATGCGACTCCTTCTATCGGTCTCTCTGGTGTAATTGTGGACTTTGTGCCGTTTGACTCGGTGGGAAGGGAGCTTGTCAGCTTGACCTTCAGCAGGCGGTACTTCATCAGTTCTGTGGTGTTGGTGTTGTTCTTCCTGTGAGTGAAGCTCACATCCATAGATAAATAAATCCACCCGGCACAACTATGAACAATAACTCGCTGTAAATCAGCAGTTTAGATTTTTTGCATTGTTGGATTTGATTCATTTTGAAGATCATCTGCAAACATCTGTCAGAAAATTACATCGTCTATTATATTATATTATACTACCTTTCAAATATGAGGTACACAATACAAATTGTGTAAATTAAAATTGTATTTTTTATTTTATTATCATCTTTGTAGACCAAATTTTACTAGTCAATATTACTTTGTATTAGTATGCATAATCAGTTATCATTTTGTATCTGTATTATTATTATTATTATTTATAATCATTTATAACCATTGTATGCTTGAATATATGTATGTTAGAGAAGGCATGAGAGAGCTAGACGCTGTATGCACGTGTGTTTGGTTCCATGTGTGAGAGTGGGGGCCGGGTGCATGTACACAGGGGAGTTATGAGCAGCATGGATGTGTGTGAAGTTTCAGTGCATATGTTGACAATTCGCTATACACTCCATTTAATGGAAACCATATGTTCTTTGGGGTGCACAAAACCACAAGCCCTTTGTATGAAGAGCAGAGAATGGACATTGGAGGACGACAGAGAAGACTCTCCTATGTCTGACTAACATATTAAATAAAAGAGATCTCTTGACAAAACAACTGGTGTCTGGTCCCGTGAATTAAACAACGGGGGAAAGAGACAAAAGTCTAGGTCTACAATCTTGCATTAAACAGCCATAATTTGAGGAAATTCGAAGTTATGATGAACTAGATTTTTTAGAACAAATATGGTAGAATAAAGCAGCTAAATATTGTTATAAGGACAAAATTGCATGTTTTTATTATAAATATTCTAGCTTTTACAGGTGTTTAATCCAGTGTTGTATTATAATTATTTATATTATCAGTGTTATTATTTTTGAATTAGCTTTTATTGTGATGTTTTCAGTTTTGATTTTCAGGGTTTTTTTGTCATTTAAAAAAAATATATATATATATATATTTATGTTTATTTTAGTTTTAGTTCAGTTTTAGTTTTAGTTTGGTTCTAGTTTCAGAAAGTCTTCAACTTATTCCATTGATAAATTATATAAAAATAGGACATTTTATGTACTTTATTTAAAAGATATGTACTTTATTTTATTATAAACTTTAGTTCAATAAACAAATATTTTAGTAGTTTTAGTTGATAATAAAAACCTGGTTTGAATGGCTCTACTGTAATGTAGATACATTTGAATTTTGTCTATTTTTATTATAATGAAAAAAAAATGGTATACATGTATTTATTTGTTGTTTGTCAAACTGTTTGCGCATCATAATAATTCAGCCAAGTTCATTATTGATGACAAAAGATATAACCCAGCTAACAATTTTAGGTTATAAGAACGTTTCCCTAACGTTCCCATTAAGTTCTAAAAACGTTTTTGAACGTTCTAGGAACGTTGAAATGTCCAGTTTGTGGAACGTTGTATTAACGTTCTCATTAGGTTCTAAGAACGTTAAATAACGTTCTTATAAGGGTGTGGAGTATGATCAAATAAAATATTCCTGTTTTCTCCTTTACTGTACTTGCTTTTGTTTATTGACATCTTATTCTTTCTTAAAAAAAGCTAAAACCACTTTTATAATTGACTTTTATATTTATATTACATTTATATTTAGTACATAATTAGTTTACTAGATTTTTCTTCTGATTGTAAAAAAATGTATATACACGAAAATAGCATTTAAGTGTCATTAAGTTATCTCTGCATATGCAAATTATGTATCTGAAGTTTGAGAAAAAAGATGTATGACTAATTTGTAATGACAAATACTTTTTTTAATGTAGTAACGTTTTTAAAACGTTCCACTAACAATGTAAGAATAATGTTTTATAGCTAACGTTTTTAGAACGTTTCTCTATAGCAAATAACGTTGGCACAACGTTCTAATAACGTTACTGCGAGAACGTTTTTTGATAACGTTGAGAGAACTTTCAAAGAACGTTAGCCAACGTTCTGAGAACGTTCCCTGTTAGCTGGGAATTTTCCCACTCCATAATCCTCCCTGCACCAAACTTTACACTTAGCACAATGCACTCAGAGAAGTATTGTTCTCTTGACAACCACCAACCTTAGACTCATCCATCAGGTTGCCAGACAGAGAATCATGATTGGTTACTCCAGGGAACACGTTTGAGTTTTCAAATGTAAACTTTATTTCACCTGTAAACATTATATACATCATCGTTTTTTAAAATGAAAATTATAGCTGTAATTATACTCTCTACATTAGCCAGCTCGATTGCATTACATTGGTTTACATCAGCAGAATTGAATCATTTAATACTTTAATTTATTTAATTTTATGAATTAATATATTTTCCCCAACATAAAAATGATTCCAGTCCATTCTATGGTGCTCTATAGTTCCACAGGAGCATAGATGTGGTTCCTGCGTGTCATTGATGGATGACGGTGAATCATCTGGATGTTTTCAGTGTGGGGGTCAGTGATCTGCAAAAGGTTCTAGATCAGCAGTCTGGATCTTTATTTCCCATCTCTGAGGGTCTGTTGGGTCTGTGTGGGTTTGGTCATGGCTTTCATCATCTTCCCCTGTAGTCGGGTTTTGTGTGTGTGTGTGTTTTCAGCGCTTGTCCTTTGGGATGAATCCTTGTGGGCATTTTACATTAAAGTACGGTAGATTGCGCCAGACCGCCGCACGCACACCCTCCGCATCATCCATTTCTTGCCTTCGCTCCTTCCTTCCTGTCAAAACGCGGTGTCCCACGGGGCAAAAAAGAAAGATTAAACAGAGTGAGGAAATAATTGAGAAAAAAATAAGAGGAGGGGGGGGGAGAATAGTGCAAGTTATTATATTAAAACATGAAAGAGAAATGAAAGAGAGGGGCAGCGCCAAATTCTTGCGATGAATTTCACACCCGGGCCGGACTTATTATCATGAGAACTTCATTCAGAGACACATGTGTAATACTTGCATTACACTAAGGAACAGAACATTAAAATATGACAAACAAAAACTAGCATGTTTTACAACAGATATGGTCGAATGAAGCAGCTAAATATTGTTATAAGGACAAACACACTCACCTAAAGGATTATTAGGAACACCATACTAATCCTGTGTTTGACCCCCTTTCGCCTTCAGAACTGCCTTAATTCTACATGGCATTGATTCAACAAGGTGCTGAAAGCATTCTTTAGAAATGTTGGCTCATATTGATAGGATAGCATCTTGCTGTTGATGGAGATTTGTGGGATGCACATCCAGGGCACGAAGCTCCGTTACACCACATCCCAAATATGCTCTATTGGGTTGAGATCTGGTGACTGTGGGGTCCATTTTAGTAAAGTGAACTCATTGTCATGTTCAAGAAACCAATTTGAAATGATTCGAGCTTTGTGACATGGTGCATTATCCTGCTGTAAGTAGCCATCAGAGGATGGGTACATGGTGGTCATAAAGGGATGGACATGGTCAGAAAAAATGCTCATGTAGGCCGTGGCATTTAAACAATGCCCAATTGGCACTAAGGGGCCTAAAGTGTGCTAAGAAAGCATCCCTCACACCATTACACCCCCACCACCAGCAGCCTGCACAGTGGTAACAAGGCATGATGGATCCATGTTCTCATTCTGTTTACGCCAAATTCTGACTCTACCATCTGAATGTCTCAACAGAAATCGAGACTCATCAGAACAGGGAAAATATTTCCAGTCTTCAACTGTCCAACTTTGGTGAGCCTGTGCAAATTGTAGCCTCTTTTTCCTATTTGTAGTGGAGATGAGTGTACCCGGTGGGGTCTTCTGCTGTTGTAGCCCATCCGCCTCAAGGTTGTGCGTGTTGTGGCTTCACAAATGCTTTGCTGCATACCTCGGTTGTAACGAGTGGTTATTTCAGTCAAAGTTGCTCTTCTATCAGCTTGAATCAGTCGGCCCATTCTCCTCTGACCTCTAGCATCAACAAGGCATTTTCGCCCGCAGGACTGCTGCATACTGGATGTTTTTCCCTTTTCACACCATTCTTTGTAAACCCTAGAAATGGTTGTGCGTGAAAATTCCAGTAACTGAGCAGATTGTGAAATACTCAGACCGGCCCGTCTGGCACCAACAACCATGCCACGCTCAAAATTGCTTAAATCACCTTTCTTTCCCATTCTGATATTCAGTTTGGAGTTCAGGAGATAGTCTTGACCAGGACCACACCCCTAAATGCATTGAAGCAACTGCCATGCGATTGGTTGATTAGATAATTGGCATTAATGAGAAATTGAACAGGTGTTCCTAATAATCCTTTAGGTGAGTGTATGTAGGTTTTTAATAGTAATGATTCATCCAGCATTGGAAGGTGTTTTGATTATATTATTGATATAGACTGAACAACACATGATAATGTCACAGTTTTCTCAAAATAGCATTTTTGTAATTTACATGGAGATCCATCAGGTATCAATTTAAAACACTTGAAAACCCGTTTACAAAAGTTTGCATTTTCAGGCTCCTAAAACATCATTGGTGCGTAAATGAATGGCCAAAGCACATACAAAGTTTTCTGTTCACAGCGCTCTCACAAGCTGCTTTTTTCACAAAAGCAAATAGACCTACAAGGAAGGCAGGATTCATTCGCTGTCTACTCTCAATGAAGAGTAATTGTCCCTGAGAGCCCTGAAATTGCATGTTCATGTCTAAACTGTTATTTCCATTTGATCCTTTCGAGACACGCCGCGTCTGAGGCTCTCATCAACGCCTGAACGCTCGTAATTACGGGCGGCTCGGATAATTGTGTCCGAAACGACATCCGGCCCATCTCACCCACAAATCAAATTACATTACTGCACGTAGACCGGCAGAAACGTGAACTGAGGAACCAAGACGGGCTGTGAAGAAGTTGAAAGTCATTCAAACGTGAGTTTTGCTCCCGAAATGTGATTTTGATGGTCCACTTTAGACATTCCACTAACTTCAATGTCAACTAAATCTCATTAGTGTTGGTAGACTGCAGTACAT
Organism: Pseudorasbora parva; assembly: GCF_024679245.1. Classification (NCBI taxonomy): domain Eukaryota; kingdom Metazoa; phylum Chordata; class Actinopteri; order Cypriniformes; family Gobionidae; genus Pseudorasbora; species Pseudorasbora parva. The sequence continues at coordinate 11,813,146 of NC_090185.1, read as the reverse complement.
GGTTAGTAGACTGTTATGTTATGGTTAAGTGTTAGGGTTTGGGTTTGTATAATACCTTTGTAGTTACATGCAAGAGTTGTCATTGCAAAGTTACTTGTAGTTAGTAGGATGTCTGTTGACAGACCCTCAAAATAACATATATTAAGCAGACAGTCGAGAACTCTAATGAGAGTTAGTTGACATGTAGTTGCAAAGTTACTTGTAGTTAGTAGGATGTCTGTTGACAGACCCTCAAAATAACATATATTAAGCAGACAGTCTAGTACTCTAATGAGAGTTAGTTGACATGTAGTTGCAAAGTTACTTGTAGTCAGTAAAATGTCTAAAGTGGACCATCAAAATAACTTGTTAGCAGATATTTAGAAGGCACTCTAATGAGAGTTAGTTGACAATTAGTTGCAGAGTTACTTGTAATTAGTAGTATGTCTGTTGGCAGACCATCAAAATAAAGTATGAACAGATATTAAAAAGACAGTCTACTGGGAAACTAATGAGAGTTAGTTGACATGTAGTTACAAAGTTACTTGTAGTTAGTAATATCTAACGTGGACCAGCAAAATAAAGTATGAACAGATATTAAACAATTAGTCTACAAGTACTCTAATGAGAGTTAGTTGACATGTAGTTACAAAGTTACTTGTAGTTAGTAATGTCTAACGTGGACCATCAAAATAAAGTATGAACAGATATTAAACAATTAGTCTACAAGTACTCTAATGAGAGTTAGAGTACTTGTAGACTCAAAGTTACTTGTAGTTAGTAATGTCTAACGTGGACCATCAAAATAATTTATGAACAGATATTAAACAATTAGTCTACAAGTACTCTAATGAGAGTTAGTTGACATGTAGTTACAAAGTTATTTGTAGTCAGTAATGTCTAACGTGGACCATCAAAATAAAGTATGAACAGATATTAAACAATTAGTCTACAAGTACTCTAATGAGAGTTAGTTGACATGTAGTTACAAAGTTATTTGTAGTCAGTAATGTCTAACGTGGACCATCAAAATAACTTGTTAGCAGATATAAAGCAGTCAGTCTACTAGTACTCTAATGAGAGTTAGTTGACATGTAGTTGAAAAGTTACTTGTAGTTAGTATGTCTGTTGGCAGACCATCAAAATAAAGTGTGAGCAGTAGGGGTGACCCCGAATAGTCGAAGATTCGATGCATCGATATGCGGAGCCGGATTTGACCACCGATCTCACGGTCGAATCTTTGCGGGTGTTTTGGAACGAGGATCATACCATTTTGGCAAAATGGGGGTGCTCAATATTTTAAAGACATGGCGTGGCGCAATGCTGAGCTGAGCACCGGACCTTTAAAATTCGAACACGTTTTCAATGAGTGTACACACACCGGCAGCAGCATTCGGTGCCTGTCCGCGGCGAATCAGGAAGTTGTTTAAAATCCTGCCGCGCCACAGAGCGCCATTTTGAGGTTTTATATAAAGTTTATATTATATTTCCCTCAAATCGTCAATGTACATACTGATTTCACCCTGTGCTACAAGATGCACTCATTGCGCTCTTCTGTCAGAAGTTGATTCAAAATTGAGCTTGCACCTATATATAATGTGTGTGTTCGGTGTGAGATCCTGAGATGCGCCGCTGAGCTTCAGTCCGGTGTGAGATACCCGAGATGCCGCTCTGAGCTTTAGTCCAGTGTGCGACCCCCCCTTTAGGCACAATCGGCTTAAGAACGTGCATATAAACGCACTCAAAATGTTCTTTTCCGCTCTAGGCAGGTATTTTTTTAGGTCTATTTAAAGGTGGGGTAAGTGTTATTTCAAAACCGTTTTAGAAAAAGGACTGGCCAAGTGGAATAACAAAGTTGTAGCCAATCAGCAGGTAAGGGGCGTGTCTACTATTGATGGTGAGAAGTGCGCTCGCTCTCGATCTATGCACGTCATTATTCAAAGCACACGAGTCACACATTATGGACATTAGCCGACAACTAGCCTAATATATGCTGCTTGACTATGCTCGTGTCTCATGTTCGCTTGTTTGTCCATTTGCGATCATATTGTGTCTCACTTCAGCGATGATAAAGACCCGTTCATTTCCACACCGTATGGAGCATCTAAATCTCCTCACTGTGTGCTTCAAGCATCAGCTCACACAATGTCTCCGACAAGTAAGATACTATACTCTTAATTAGGGGTGTCAACAATAATCGATTCGGCGATGCATCGCGATGCGGGGCATGAACGATTCAGCATCGATGCGGCAAAGTGCCATAATCGATTATGTCACTGTTTATTTTCTGGCGGACGATAAAGTTGTGAAGTTTCAAATACTTCCGGTTCCGGGAGAATAACAACAACAACAAGGAAGATGGCTGAGGCGGAGGGAGATTACCGCGATAGACGGGTTATTAAAAATGCGCTAACGACCCGAGGTGTGTAGGATTGTACGTATATATTTTTTGCACAATAATAAATTAATCTATAATGACGAAATACGGCGCAATTCACCTTTATTCCACAAGGTGGCAATGTCTGATACCCAATGATGAAGTGACGTTTCACTCATAGTTACCTCTGACAGAAAACAAAATAATAATTATAATCTGCAAAACTTGAAATGGCTCAGTGATTTACTTCAGAGAGCAAGTACTAAACACAATCATATGTTAGTGTCACTGTCTCTTGATGATGGATGTGGTCAAGAAGCTGTCAGTGATCAAAATATTGATTTTGAAGACGTCAAAAAGGAGTTTGTAGAATATGCTGGAGATCGCGAATATGAGGCAGATGCTGTATATATACTGGTAAATGAACTCTGACGAGGTCATATGATGATGGTATTAAACATCTGCTCACACTGAACCCTTCCAAGCTCCAAAAGGTAACGAAATAGGTTTTATTTTATTCTTCTGTAGCTGTTACTCTAAAATCAGGAGTTTTATATCACGACAGGTAGAGGTCTATCCATGTTAAATATAGATCTGGGTCGCTAACGACCTGAATATGTAAGAATGTTTGGTGAAACAGTCATGCATTTAAGGGTTAATTGCATTTTATTTTATTTTATTTAATTACATTTTATTTTATTTAATAACTTTTATGTCAAAGATACAGGAGACACATAGCAGCCAATACAATCTGTTGTTTAATATCTGCTTGTATTGCCTCATGACTGATGAAAAATTTGCTTTGTGTGCATTAGAATTTTGATGCTCGAATCGAATCGAATCGTTACCTGGTGAATCGTAATCGAATCGAATCGTGAAGGCAGTGCCAATGCACACCCCTACTCTTAATATATGTTTGTTTCCTCTTTTCATGATTTATAAAACCCTTATCCGGTCATAATTGTAATATGTCGTTAGCTGGACTGTTGGCTTGTGTTCTATAGAGTTGTTCATGAGATTGGTTTGTGTTTTTGTGATGGTAGGAAACACTTTTCCATTGAATATTCGACCTGGATTATTTACACAGATTCTGCCTGCCTGGGTTACGTATGTGTGGGGCGGAGCTATCAAAATAGGGCTGAGACTCTTTTGGGGGTAGGGGCGTGTTTGTTTTGGTGATTTGAAATACCAATAACGGTTACCAGAAAGCACTTACCCCACC